>NC_085059.1:4504233-4516733 GCF_963662255.1 Cinclus cinclus
TCCTGGGGCACAGCAGTGTCCCCGAGGGCAAAGGTGTCACCAGCAGAGAGGGAGCTCTGACAGCAGCAGGCCCTGCAGCAATGCCACCAAAGCAAAGGAAACCTCCTGACACCCTTCCTGCTGTGGCCACACGGACTCCTGGGCAGGAGCCAGCATCAGGCACAGGGATGCAACATCCACATCCATGCTCTGAAGGTCTCAACAGCCTTGGCAAGTCTGGGACCTGCACCCGGGCTGCTGCAGGGGCTGATGTTTAAGGCTTGCAGCCTCCAAAGCCTCTGGGCTTTGCTTCCCCCGCTGCCTTCCATTGCTCTGTGCCCAGGATCCTCACCCTGCCCGTGTTCCTGCTGCTGCCAGCAGCCCCCAGAGCCCCTCACTCCCTGAGCATCCCCATCACAGGGAGCACTGGCAAATCCCACACGCTTTGCAAAGCAAACTCCCCCACAGTAACCAAACCACTCTTTGGTCAGAGGGTGCCAAGGGGAAGCTCAGCACCAGCTGTCGTTTAAAGCATGCTTTCAAAAGTGGGTTCAGGCACTCTGGCAGTGCCTGCTGCGCAGCTGAGGCTGTGGGGACACAGCACTGGCTCAGGCCAGCCCTCAGCCCCTCACAGCTCATGCCAAGGGCCCAGCTCCCAAAGCAGTTTCACACCACTTGCTGCAGCTATTTCAAAGGCCTAAATGTCATTCGCAGGAGCCATTTAGTTGCCAACTCAGTGTCCGTGTCCTGGCAGGAGAAGCCACCAAGGGGCCTCTGCATGTGCACTCAGGGCACTTCCACTGCCATCCCAAAGGGATCGCAAAGGACAGGGCTCTTCTTTCAGCACTGCTGAGCTCCTCACCCAGCATTGAAGTCTCAGGAAGAGACAAGAATTGAGTGCACCAGGGAAGCTGGCCTCGAAGAAAACGCATCAATCCCACGGCCCACCCAAGCCAACGGCCTGCATGTCTGTACCTTCTCCTCCTTCTCTCTTCTCTGCTGTCACTTTGCCCCTTCTCTCTGTCCGGGAGCTTGGCCTCTCAGACAAATAAAAGATGTGCATCCACACCTAGGCACGGCATAGATGTCTTACAGAATTGTCCCTTCTTCCCCGACAGCTGCAAATCCTACAGCTGCCAGACCTCATCCCTTGCTCCTAGAAAGGGAGACAAGACTTTCCATTCTAATCCATTGCCCAGCCCTAAGTCAACGACACAGTCAGTAGAAATAGCTGTGAAATCCCCGGCAGGAACCTGCCAGAAGAGCTACAGCTGTGGAGGGGGAAGCAGCAAACTCCCACCCCCACCACTGCTTTGGACTCCTTACCAGCTAAAACAGACCCCACTCCTGGGATTTTTTTCCATTTTTTGTTAACCACAACTACCATCAATTTAAATCCATTGAAAACAAGATCACAGGAGGGGTTGCGTGGAAAGGAACCTTCAATCCCACCCAGTGCAAGCTTTGCCATGGCAGGGACACGACACCTGCCACTGTCCCACGCTGCTCCAGCCTGGCCTTGGGCACTGCCAGGGATCCAGGGGCAGCCACAGCTGCTCTGGGCACCCTGTGCCAGCCCTGCCCATCCTGCCAGGGAACACTTCCTGACCTATATCCCATCTGCAGCTGCTCCCAGTGCCAACAGGTGTCACTGCATGGCCTTGGGATGATGGATCAAGAGAAAGCCCCAAACTTTGAGCAGAGCTCCCAGGGCCTGTGCTGGGGATGTGCCACCCACCTGCCCCTCAAGCACTCAGCTGCCTCGCAGCCAGATGGAGTGTCCAACGGGTAAAGTACTCCCAGAGGATCAAACCCTAGTCACTGCACCAATGACAAGGTCTTTATTGGGAAAAGAAATGTCGAAGCACAGCGACATTTCTTTTCCAAGCAGGAGACGCTGATCCTGTGCCGGCAGCGCAGGGATGCTGTTATTGCTGGTCCTCATTTCATCCCTTTATCAGCTGCAGGGGCACCAGGACAGGCTGTGGTCTCCCAGGGCAGCTCTGAGTGACACTGCTGTCCCCACCAGCTGTCCCCAGCCCTGGGTGCTGCCACGTGCCCCAGCCTCTGCAGCCCAAAGCACCTGGAGATCCCCCTGAGCATCAGCGATCAGGGCCGCTGCAATCAGCCTGCTGACCCAAAACCTCAAGTGCTGCCACAAGAAAAGCAGCTGATTCATTGATACCTCAGAATTTCATGTCTCAATGCAAGGACAGGAAGCACCCCTATGCCACCAAATCGTTGCTAAGGGCTTGCAAGCCTCAACGCGGAGATTTCAGCGTTGGACACGCAGTCAGGGCAAGGGTAAATCCACACAGAGATGACTCAGAAATTCCAAAACACACATCATGTTGGTCTTGACGCCTTTCTTGTTGGCTCAAGGGCTGTTTCCGTGGGCCACGCTTGCACAGAAAGAAAGGAAGTGCAGCTGCTGAGGAACATCTCCATGCCCTCAGCAGGTTTTGGTGCCTTTGCTGCAGGGCCGCTCCTGTCAGAGCTCCCTCTCTGCTGCTGACACCTTTGCTCTTGGGGACACCAGCCCAGGAACACCAGCAGGGCCCAGGGTTGGGTCACGGGGACCCCCCTGTGCACAGGGACTCCCAGCCCCGTGGCTGTGCCAGCACCCCCAGAAACACCAAGATCTGGCAGCACTTTGCTCCGCTGCTCTTTCCGCACACGGAACCATCTCCTTCCTTTGCCATCCCAGGAAAATTCAACCTCTACCTCAGCCAAAGATCATTTCCTACACATGCCTGATCAGAAATGTTCTTCTGCACTTCCTCCACCAAAACCACCCCCGCATGCCCACAAGACATTCCAGGGCCATCGGGAAACCCTCCACAAACACTGCGCAGGCACCCAGGACCACGGGCTTTCCATCTCTGCCATTCAGGCTCCCTGCGCTGCTCCTGGTCATTTTCTCCTCCTCTCTCCATAACTTTGGGAACCACAGAGCTCCCAGGCTTTGGCAATTCCCAAGGCCACTGCCATCCTTGACTTCTTGGACACCCCCAGGGCTGTGGACAGACACCCCTGTGTTTTCCCGCAGAAGATGTTAAGAGCCAACAGGAAGTCACAAAGTTACGGAGGCTGCTAGATCACCTCCCCAAAAGAAAAAGCTGAAAAAGCTGTGGCTGCTGAGGAAGGGGAGGTGAAGCTTGTGTGGCAAGCTCAGAGCACATTCACAGTGAATGAAAGGTGGAAGAGGGAGGGTGACTCTTCCTCAGGAAGTCTACTGATGGGACAAGGGGGAATGGGATCAAACGGAAAGACAGTTGGAAGAGATCTGATGCTGGAAAGACGTTCTTTAATGTGAGGCTGCTTGTCCCTGACACAGGGAGCTGTGCACATGTGGGTGCCCCATCCCCAGCAACATCCAAGGCCACATTGGACAGGGTTGAAGTGCTGGGAGCTTGCTCAGGTTGGAACCAGATGATTTTTAGGGTCTCTTCCAAGCCAAACCACTCAAGGACTTCATGGTTCTATGGCGTCCATCTCCAAGAGAGGAGTGGCCCTGAAGCTTCTGTGACATCACAGGGCCCAGAGTGCTCCAGGTGGAAGGTCCAGGGCCTGGAGACCAGCACAACAGACAGTTCACCTGCTGCCAGCACTCAGTTCTCCCCCACTCTTCTCTCTCTGCCACGGTGCCAAGATGTTCCTGCTGCCAGTACTCGCTTGTCCCCCGCTCTTCGTTCTCTGCCTTGGTGCTGAGCTGCTCCTGCTGCCGGGACTTTTCCTGCACTTCTACTGCACCATCAACACCAACAGCATGAGCGCTCCTGTCCCAGTGGAGGTACAGTGCCATCCCAGGGAAGGGGGCAGCCCTGAGTGCCAGGGCAGGCTGCAGCCCTGTGGGGATGGATGCTGGGGACAGGGACCCCAAGTGACATTGTGCTGTCTCATGCAGACTGCCAGAGACACCATTGAGGATATGGAGGTGGATGAGCAGGATGACACCGAGCCCATGGAAGTGGACGAATATGATGAGACTGAGCCCATGGAAGTGGATGAGCAGGATGACACCGAGCCCATGGAAGTGGACGAATATGATGAGACTGAGCCCATGGAAGTGGATGAACAGGATGACACCGAGCCCATGGAAGTGGATGAATATGATGAGATTGAGCCCATGGACGTCGATGAGAAGGACAAGGAAGAGCCCGTGATCCTGGCATGAGGATGGAGGCCCAGGAGCAGGACAACCTGATGCTCCCCTGCCCTGCCCACAGGCAGTGCCCAGCCTGGGGCGGGGCTGGCTGGCTCTCCTCAGGGACATGGTACTCAAGGAAGTCCTGCTCTGCTGCTTCCTTCCTTCCTTCCTTCCTTCCTTCCTTCCTTCCTTCCTTCCTTCCCTCCGAGACTCACAGGGATAATGGGCATCGATAGGGCCCCACTGTAAATATGTTCAGCATGTTCGAGGCTTTTTTTTATAGGAACAATTTGAAGATTGTTAGCCTAAAGTTCCCAGAATGTTAATCTATAGCTTCTAGATTTTTACAGTATAAGTCCCAGATAGTTACCAGTATAGTCTTCCTTGTAAATATGTTCTAGAGACTGTTGTTGTTGTTGTTAGAAGTAAATATGTTCTTCAAATGTTTGGCTGAACTTTGTTCAATAAATACTATTTCTTATTAAAACCTCGCCTCTCTTTGCAATTCCTTTGGGCAACGTTTGCACAGTGCTGGTTTCCACTTGCTCATGGTTCCTGGGGCTGCAGGTCCCTGGGGGTGCTGGCACAGCCAGCCCTGGCTGGGGGTCCCTGTGCAGGGGGGTCCCACTGAGCCAGCACTGCTGTTCCTGGGGCACAGCAGTGTCCCCGAGGGCAAAGCTCTCACCAGCAGAGAGGGAGCTCTGACAGCAGCAGGCCCTGCAGCAACGCTACCAAAGAAAAGGAAACCTCCTGACACCCTTCCTGCTGCAGCCACAGGGACTCCTGGGCAGGAGCCAGCATCAGGCACAGGGATGCAACATCCACCTCCATGCTCTGAAGGTCTCGACAGCCTTGGCAAGTCTGGGACCTGCACCCGGGCTGCTGCAGGGGCTGATGTTTAAGGCTTGCAGCCTCCAAAGCCTCTGGGCTTTGCTTCCCCCGCTGCCTTCCATTGCTCTGTGCCCAGGATCCTCACCCTGCCCGTGTTCCTGCTGCTGCCAGCAGCCCCCAGAGCCCCTCACTCCCGGAGCATCCCCATCACAGGGAGCACTGGCAAATCCCACACGCTTTGCAAAGCAAACTCCCCCACAGTAACCAAACCACTCTTTGGTCAGAGGGTGCCAAGGGGAAGCTCAGCACCAGCTGCTGTTTAAAGCATGCTTTCAAAAGTGGGTTCAGGCACTCTGGCAGTGCCTGCTGCGCAGCTGAGGCTGTGGGGACACAGCACTGGCTCAGGCCAGCCCTCAGCCCCTCACAGCTCATGCCAAGGGCCCAGCTCACAAAGCAGTTTCACACCACTTGCTGCAGCTATTTCAAAGGCCTAAATGTCATTCGCAGGAGCCATTTAGTTGCCAACTCAGTGTCCGTGTCCTGGCAGGAGAAGCCACCAAGGGGCCTCTGCATGTGCACTCAGGGCACTTCCACTGCCATCCCAAAGGGATCGCAAAGGACAGGGCTCTTCTTTCAGCACTGCTGAGCTCCTCACGCAGCATTGAAGTCTCAGGAAGAGACAAGAATTGAGTGCACCAGGGAAGCTGGCCTCCAAGAAAAGGCATCAATCCCACGGCCCACCCAAGCCAACGGCCTGCATGTCTGTACCTTCTCCTCCTTCTCTCTTCTCTGCTGTCACTTTGCCCCTTCTCTCTGTCCGGGAGCTTGGCCTCTCAGACAAATAAAAGATGTGCATCCTCACCAAGGCACGGCATAGATGTCTTACACAACTGTCCCTTCTTCCCCGACAGCTGCAAATCCTACAGCTGCCAGACCTCATCCCTTGCTCCTAGAAAGGGAGACAAGACTTTCCATTCTAATCCATTGCCCAGCCCTAAGTCAACGACACAGTCAGTAGAAATAGCTGTGAAATCCCCGGCAGGAACCTGCCAGAAGAGCTACAGCTGTGGAGGTGGAAGCAGCAAACTCCCACCCCCACCACTGCTTTGGACTCCTTACCAGCTAAAACAGATCCCACTCCTGCCACTTTTTCCATTTTTTGTTAACCACAACTACCATCAATTTAAATCCATTGAAAACAAGATCACAGGAGGGGTTGCGTGGAAAGGAACCTTCAATCCCACCCAGTGCAAGCTTTGCCATGGCAGGGACACCTGCCACTGTCCCATGCTGCTCCAGCCTGGCCTTGGGCACTGCCAGGGATCCAGGGGCAGCCACAGCTGCTCTGGGCACCCTGTGCCAGCCCTGCCCATCCTGCCAGGGAACACTTGCTGACCCATATCCCATCAGAAGCCGCTCCCAGTGCCAACAGGTGTCACTGCATGGCCTTGGGATGATGGATCAAGAGAAAGCCCCAAACTTTGAGCAGAGCTCCCAGGGCCTGTGCTGGGGACGTGCCACCAACCTGCCCCTCAAGCACTCAGCTGCCTCGCAGCCAGATGGAGTGTCGAACGGGTAAAGCACTCCCAGAGGATCAAACCCTGGTCACTGCACCAATGACAAGGTCTTTATTGGGAAAAGAAATGTCGAAGCACAGCGACATTTCTTTTCCAAGCAGGAGACGCTGATCCTGTGCCGGCAGCGCAGGGATGCTCTTATTGCTGGTCCTCATTTCATCCCTTTATCAGCTGCAGGGCCACCAGGACAGGCTGTGGTCTCCCAGGGCAGCTCTGAGTGACACTGCTGTCCCCACCAGCTGTCCCCAGCCCTGGGTGCTGCCACGTGCCCCAGCCTCTGCAGCCCAAAGCACCTGGAGATCCCCCTGAGCATCAGCGATCAGGGCCGCTGCAATCAGCCTGCTGACCCAAAACCTCAAGTGCTGCCACAAGAAAAGCAGCTGATTCATTGATACCTCAGAATTTCATGTCTCAATGCAAGGACAGGAAGCACCCCTATGCCACCAAATCATTGCTAAGGGCTTGCAAGCCTCAACGCGGAGATTTCAGCGTTGGACACGCAGTCAGGGCAAGGGTAAATCCACACAGAGATGACTCAGAAATTCCAAAACACACATCATGTTGGTCTTGACGCCTTTCTTGTTGGCTCAAGGGCTGTTTCCGTGGGCCACGCTTGCACAGAAAGAAAGGAAGTGCAGCTGCTGAGGAACATCTCCATGCCCTCAGCAGGTTTTGGTGCCTTTGCTGCAGGGCCGCTCCTGTCAGAGCCCCCTCTCTGCTGCTGACACCTTTGCTCTTGGGGACACCAGCCCAGGAACACCAGCAGGGCCCAGGGTTGGGTCACGGGGACCCCCCTGTGCACAGGGACTCCCAGCCCCGTGGCTGTGCCAGCACCCCCAGAAACACCAAGATCTGGCAGCACTTTGCTCCGCTGCTCTTTCCGCACACGGAACCATCTCCTTCCTTTGCCATCCCAGGAAAATTCAACCTCTACCTCAGCCAAAGATCATTTCCTACACATGCCTGATCAGAAATGTTCTTCTGCACTTCCTCCACCAAAACCACCCCCGCATGCCCACAAGACATTCCAGGGCCATCGGGAAACCCTCCACAAACACTGCGCAGGCACCCAGGACCACGGGCTTTCCATCTCTGCCATTCAGGCTCCCTGCGCTGCTCCTGGTCATTTTCTCCTCCTCTCTCCATAACTTTGGGAACCACAGAGCTCCCAGGCTTTGGCAATTCCCAAGGCCACTGCCATCCTTGACTTCTTGGACACCCCCAGGGCTGTGGACAGACACCCCTGTGTTTTCCCGCAGAAGATGTTAAGAGCCAACAGGAAGTCACAAAGTTACTGAGGCTGCTAGATCACCTCCCCAAAAGAAAAAGCTGAAAAAGCTGTGGCTGCTGAGGAAGGGGAGGTGAAGCTTGTGTGGCAAGCTCAGAGCACATTCACAGTGAATGAAAGGTGGAAGAGGGAGGGTGACTCTTCCTCAGGAAGTCTACTGATGGGACAAGGGGGAATGGGATCAAACAGAAAGACAGTTGGAAGAGATCTGATGCTGGAAAGAAGTTCTTTAATCTGAGGCTGCTTGTCCCTGACACAGGGAGCTGTGCACATGTGGGTGCCCCATCCCCAGCAACATCCAAGGCCACATTGGACAGGGTTGAAGTGCTGGGAGCTTGCTCAGGTTGGAACCAGATGATTTTTAGGGTCTCTTCCAAGCCAAACCACTCAAGGACTTCATGGTTCTATGGCGTCCATCTCCAAGAGAGGAGTGGCCCTGAAGCTTCTGTGACATCACAGGGCCCAGAGTGCTCCAGGTGGAAGGTCCAGGGCCTGGAGACCAGCACAACAGACAGTTCACCTGCTGCCAGCACTCAGTTCTCCCCCACTCTTCTCTCTCTGCCACGGTGCCAAGATGTTCCTGCTGCCAGTACTCGCTTGTCCCCCGCTCTTCGTTCTCTGCCTTGGTGCTGAGCTGCTCCTGCTGCCGGGACTTTTCCTGCACTTCTACTGCACCATCCACACCAACAGCATGAGCGCACCTGTCCCAGTGGAGGTACAGTGCAATCCCAGGGAGGGGGGCAGCCCTGAGTGCCAGGGCAGGCTGCAGCCCTGTGGGGATGGATGCTGGGGACAGGGACCCCAAGTGACATTGTGCTGCCTCATGCAGACTGCCAGAGACACCATTGAGGATATGGAGGTGGATGAGCAGGATGACACCGAGCCCATGGAAGTGGACGAATATGATGAGACTGAGCCCATGGAAGTGGATGAGCAGGATGACACCGAGCCCATGGAAGTGGACGAATATGATGAGACTGAGCCCATGGAAGTGGATGAGCAGGATGACACCGAGCCCATGGAAGTGGATGAATATGATGAGAATGAGCCCATGGACGTCGATGAGAAGGACAAGGAAGAGCCCGTGATCCTGGCATGAGGATGGAGCCCCAGGAGCAGGACAACCTGATGCTCCCCTGCCCTGCCCACAGGCAGTGCCCAGCCTGGGGCGGGGCTGGCTGGCTCTCCTCAGGGACATGGTGCTCAAGGAAGTCCTGCTCTGCTGCTTCCTTCCTTCCTTCCTTCCTTCCTTCCCTCCCAGACTGACAGGGATAATGGGCATTGATAGGGCCCCACTGTAAATATGTTCAGCATGTTCGAGGCTTTTTTTTATAGGAACAATTTGAAGATTGTTAGCCTAAAGGTCCCAGAATGTTAATCTATAGCTTCTAGATTTTTACAGTATAAGTCCCAGATTGTTAACAGTATAGTCTTCCTTGTAAATATGTTCTAGAGACTGTTGTTGTTGTTGTTAGAAGTAAATATGTTCTTCAAATGTTTGGCTGAACTTTGTTCAATAAATACTATTTCTTATTAAAACCTCGCCTCTCTTTGCAATTCCTTTGGGCAACGTTTGCACAGTGCTGGTTTCCACTTGCTCATGGTTCCTGGGGCTGCAGGTCCCTGGGGGTGCGGGCACAGCCAGCCCTGGCTGGGAGTCCCTGTGCAGGGGGCTCCCACTGAGCCAGCACTGCTGTTCCTGGGGCACAGCAGTGTCCCCGAGGGCAAAGCTGTCACCAGCAGAGAGGGAGCTCTGACAGCAGCAGGCCCTGCAGCAACGCTACCAAAGCAAAGGAAACCTCCTGACACCCTTCCTGCTGCGGCCACAGGGACTCCTGGGCAGGAGCCAGCATCAGGCACAGGGATGCAACATCCACCTCCATGCTCTGGACGTCACGACAGCCTTGGCAAGTCTGGGACCTGCACCCGGGCTGCTGCAGGGGCTGATGTTTAAGGCTTGCAGCCTCCAAAGCCTCTGGGCTTTGCTTCCCCCGCTGCCTTCCATTGCCCTGTGCCCAGGATCCTCACCCTGCCCGTGTTCCTGCTGCTGCCAGCAGCCCCCAGAGCCCCTCACTCCCTGAGCATCCCCATCACAGGGGGCACCGGCAAATCCCACACGCTTCGCAAAGCAAACTCCCCCACAGTAACCAAACCACTCTTTGGTCAGAGGGTGCCAAGGGGAAGCTCAGCACCAGCTGCTGTTTAAAGCATGCTTTCAAAAGTGGGTTCAGGCACTCTGGCAGTGCCTGCTGCGCAGCTGAGGCTGTGGGGACACAGCACTGGCTCAGGCCAGCCCTCAGCCCCTCACAGCTCATGCCAAGGGCCCAGCTCACAAAGCAGTTTCACACCACTTGCTGCAGCTATTTCAAAGGCCTAAATGTCATTCGCAGGAGCCATTTAGTTGCCAACTCAGTGTCCGTGTCCTGGCAGGAGAAGCCACCAAGGGGCCTCTGCATGTGCACTCAGGGCACTTCCACTGCCATCCCAAAGGGATCGCAAAGGACAGGGCTCTTCTTTCAGCACTGCTGAGCTCCTCACGCAGCATTGAAGTCTCAGGAAGAGACAAGAATTGAGTGCACCAGGGAAGTTGGCCTCCAAGAAAAGGCATCAATCCCACGGCCCACCCAAGCCAACGGCCTGCATGTCTGTACCTTCTCCTCCTTCTCTCTTCTCTGCTGTCACTTTGCCCCTTCTCTCTGTCCGGGAGCTTGGCCTCTCAGACAAATAAAAGATGTGCATCCACACCTAGGCACGGCATAGATGACTTACACAACTGTCCCTTCTTCCCCGACAGCTGCAAATCCTACAGCTGCCAGACCTCATCCCTTGCTCCTAGAAAGGGAGACAAGACTTTCCATTCTAATCCATTGCCCAGCCCTAAGTCAACGACACAGTCAGTAGAAATAGCTGTGAAATCCCCGGCAGGAACCTGCCAGAAGAGCTACAGCTGTGGAGGGGGAAGCAGCAAACAACAACCCCCAACACTGCTTTGGACTCCTTACCAGCTAAAACATATCCCACTCCTGGGATTTTTTTCCATTTTTTGTTAACCACAACTACCATCAATTTAAATCCATTGAAAACAAGATCACAGGAGGGGTTGCGTGGAAAGGAACCTTCAATCCCACCCAGTGCAAGCTTTGCCATGGCAGGGACACCTGCCACTGTCCCACGCTGCTCCAGCCTGGCCTTGGGCACTGCCAGGGATCCAGGGGCAGCCACAGCTGCTCTGGGCACCCTGTGCCAGCCCTGCCCATCCTGCCAGGGAACACTTCCTGACCCATATCCCATCTGCAGCTGCTCCCAGTGCCAACAGGTGTCACTGCATGGCCTTGGGATGATGGATCAAGAGAAAGCCCCAAACTTTGAGCAGAGCTCCCAGGGCCTGTGCTGGGGACATGCCACCCACCTGCCCCTCAAGTACTCAGCTGCCTCGCAGCCAGATGGAGTGTCCAACGGGTAAAGTACTCCCAGAGGATCAAAGCCTGGTCACTGCACCAATGACAAGGTCTTTATTGGGAAAAGAAATGTCGAAGCACAGCGACATTTCTTTTCCAAGCAGGAGACGCTGATCCTGTGCCGGCAGCGCAGGGATGCTGTTATTGCTGGTCCTCATTTCATCCCTTTAGCAGCTGCAGGGGCACCAGGACAGGCTGTGGTCTCCCAGGGCAGCTCTGAGTGACACTGCTGTCCCCACCAGCTGTCCCCAGCCCTGGGTGCTGCCACGTGCCCCAGCCTCTGCAGCCCAAAGCACCTGGAGATCCCCCCGAGCATCAGCGATCAGGGCCGCTGCAATCAGCCTGCTGACCCAAAACCTCACGTGCTGCCACAAGAAAAGCAGCTGATTCATTGATACCTCGAAATTTCATGTCTCAATGCAAGGACAGGAAGCACCCCTATGCCACCAAATCGTTGCTAAGGGCTTGCAAGCCTCAACGCGGAGATTTCAGCGTTGGACACGCAGTCAGGGCAAGGGTAAATCCACACAGAGATGACACAGAAATTCCAAAACACACATCATGTTGTTCTTGACGCCTTGCTTGTTGGCTCAAGGGCTGTTTCCGTGGGCCACGCTTGCACAGAAAGAAAGGAAGTGCAGCTGCTGAGGAACATCTCCATGCCCTCAGCAGGTTTTGGTGCCTTTGCTGCAGGGCCGCTCCTGTCAGAGCCCCCTCTCTGCTGCTGACACCTTTGCTCTTGGGGACACCAGCCCAGGAACACCAGCAGGGCCCAGGGTTGTCTCAGGGGGACCCCCCTGTGCACAGGGACTCCCAGCCCCGTGGCTGTGCCAGCACCCCCAGAAACACCAAGATCTGGCAGCACTTTGCTCCGCTGCTCTTTCCGCACACGGAACCATCTCCTTCCTTTGCCATCCCAGGAAAATTCAACCTCTACCTCAGCCAAAGATCATTTCCTACACATGCCTGATCAGAAATGTTCTTCTGCACTTCCTCCACCAAAACCACCCCCACATGCCCACAAGACATTCCAGGGCCATCGGGAAACCCTCCACAAACACTGCGCAGGCACCCAGGACCACGGGGTTTCCATCTCTGCCATTCAGGCTCCCTGCGCTGCTCCTGGTCATTTTCTCCTCCTCTCTCCATAACTTTGGGAACCACAGAGCTCCCACGCTTTGCCAATTCCCAAGGCCACTGCCATCCTTGACTTCTTG
>NC_085059.1:4519233-4554233 GCF_963662255.1 Cinclus cinclus
TGTTGTTGTTGTTGTTAGAAGGAAACATGTTCTTCAAATGTTTGGCTGAACTTTGTTCAATAAATACTATTTCTTATTAAAACCTCGCCTCTCTTTGCAATTCCTTTGGGCAACCTTTGCACAGTGCTGGTTTCCACTTGCTCATGGTTCCTGGGGCTGCAGGTCCCTGGGGGTGCTGGCACAGCCAGCCCTGGCTGGGAGTCCCTGTGCAGGGGGGTCCCACTGAGCCAGCACTGCTGTTCCTGGGGCACAGCAGTGTCCCCAAGGGCAAAGCTCTCACCAGCAGAGAGGGAGCTCTGACAGCAGCAGGCCCTGCAGCAACGCCACCAAAGCAAAGGAAACCTCCTGACACCCTTCCTGCTGCGGCCACAGGGACTCCTGGGCAGGAGCCAGCATCAGGCACAGGGATGCAACATCCACCTCCATGCTCTGAAGGTCTCGACAGCCTTGGCAAGTCTGGGACCTGCACCCGGGCTGCTGCAGGGGCTGATGTTTAAGGCTTGCAGCCTCCAAAGCCTCTGGGCTTTGCTTCCCCCGCTGCCTTCCATTGCCCTGTGCCCAGGATCCTCACCCTGCCCGTGTTCCTGCTGCTGCCAGCAGCCCCCAGAGCCCCTCACTCCCTGAGCATCCCCATCACACGGAGCACTGGCAAATCCCACACGCTTTGCAAAGCAAACTCCCCCACAGTAACCAAACCACTCTTTGGTCAGAGGGTGCCAAGGGGAAGCTCAGCACCAGCTGCTGTTTAAAGAAAGCATGCTTTCAAAAGTGGGTTCAGGCACTCTGGCAGTGCCTGCTGCGCAGCTGAGGCTGTGGGAACACAGCACTGGCTCAGGCCAGCCCTCAGCCCCTCACAGCTCATGCCAAGGGCCCAGCTCACAAAGCAGTTTCACACCACTTGCTGCAGCTATTTCAAAGGCCTAAATGTCATTCACAGGAGCCATTTAGTTGCCAACTCAGTGTCCGTGTCCTGGCAGGAGAAGCCACCAAGGGGCCTCTGCATGTGCACTCAGGGCACTTCCACTGCCATCCCAAAGGGATCGCAAAGGACAGGGCTCTTCTTTCAGCACTGCTGAGCTCCTCACGCAGCATTGAAGTCTCAGGAAGAGACAAGAATTGAGTGCACCAGGGAAGCTGGCCTCCAAGAAAAGGCATCAATCCCACGGCCCACCCAAGCCAACGGCCTGCATGTCTGTACCTTCTCCTCCTTCTCTCTTCTCTGCTGTCACTTTGCCCCTTCTCTCTGTCCGGGAGCTTGGCCTCTCAGACAAATAAAAGATGTGCATCCTCACGTAGGCACGGCATAGATGTCTTACACAACTGTCCCTTCTTCCCCGACAGCTGCAAATCCTACAGCTGCCAGACCTCATCCCTTGCTCCTAGAAAGGGAGACAAGACTTTCCATTCTAATCCATTGCCCAGCCCTAAGTCAACGACACAGTCAGTAGAAATAGCTGTGAAATCCCCGGCAGGAACCTGCCAGAAGAGCTACAGCTGTGGAGGGGGAAGCAGCAAACTCCCACCCCCACCACTGCTTTGGACTCCTTACCAGCTAAAACAGATCCCACTCCTGCGACTTTTTCCATTTTTTTGTTAACCACAACTACCATCAATTTAAATCCATTGAAAACAAGATCACAGGAGGGGTTGCGTGGAAAGGAACCTTCAATCCCACCCAGTGCAAGCTTTGCCATGGCAGGGACACCTGCCACTGTCCCACGCTGCTCCAGCCTGGCCTTGGGCACTGCCAGGGATCCAGGGGCAGCCACAGCTGCTCTGGGCACCCTGTGCCAGCCCTGCCCATCCTGCCAGGGAACACTTCCTGACCCATATCCCATCTGCAGCTGCTCCCAGTGCCAACACGTGTCACTGCATGGCCTTGGGATGATGGATCAAGAGAAAGCCCCAAGCTTTGAGCAGAGTTCCCAGTGCCTGTGCTGGGGACGTGCCACCCACCTGCCCCTCAAGCACTCAGCTGCCTCGCAGCCAGATGGAGTGTCCAACGGGTAAAGTACTCCCAGAGGATCAAACCCTGGTCACTGCACCAATGACAAGGTCTTTATTGGGAAAAGAAATGTCGAAGCACAGCGACATTTCTTTTCCAAGCAGGAGACGCTGATCCTGTGCCGGCAGCGCAGGGATGCTGTTATTGCTGGTCCTCATTTCATCCCTTTATCAGCTGCAGGGGCACCAGGACAGGCTGTGGTCTCCCAGGGCAGCTCTGAGTGACACTGCTGTCCCCACCAGCTGTCCCCAGCCCTGGGTGCTGCCACGTGCCCCAGCCTCTGCAGCCCAAAGCACCTGGAGATCCCCCCGAGCATCAGCGATCAGGGCCGCTGCAATCAGCCTGCTGACCCAAAACCTCAAGTGCTGCCACAAGAAAAGCAGCTGATTCATTGATACCTCGGAATTTCATGTCTCAATGCAAGGACAGGGAGCACCCCTATGCCACCAAATCATTGCTAAGGGCTTGCAAGCCTCAACGCGGAGATTTCAGCGTTGGACACGCAGTCAGGGCAAGGGTAAATCCACACAGAAATGACTCAGAAATTCCAAAACACACATCATGTTGGTCTTGACGCCTTTCTTGTTGGCTCAAGGGCTGTTTCCGTGGGCCACGCTTGCACAGAAAGAAAGGAAGTGCAGCTGCTGAGGAACATCTCCATGCCCTCAGCAGGTTTTGGTGCCTTTGCTGCAGGGCCGCTCCTGTCAGAGCCCCCTCTCTGCTGCTGACACCTTTGCTCTTGGGGACACCAGCCCAGGAACACCAGCAGGGCCCAGGGTTGACTCAGGGGGACCCCCCTGTGCACAGGGACTCCCAGCCCCGTGGCTGTGCCAGCACCCCCAGAAACACCAAGATCTGGCAGCACTTTGCTCCGCTGCTCTTTCCGCACACGGAACCATCTCCTTCCTTTGCCATCCCAGGAAAATTCAACCTCTACCTCAGCCAAAGATCATTTCCTACACATGCCTGATCAGAAATGTTCTTCTGCACTTCCTCCACCAAAACCACCCCCGCATGCCCACAAGACATTCCAGGGCCATCGGGAAACCCTCCACAAACACTGCGCAGGCACCCAGGACCACGGGCTTTCCATCTCTGCCATTCAGGCTCCCTGCGCTGCTCCTGGTCATTTTCTCCTCCTCTCTCCATAACTTTGGGAACCACAGAGCTCCCAGGCTTTGCCAATTCCCAAGGCCACTGCCATCCTTGACTTCTTGGACACCCCCAGGGCTGTGGACAGACACCCCTGTGTTTTCCCGCAGAAGATGTTAAGAGCCAACAGGAAGTCACAAAGTTACTGAGGCTGCTAGATCACCTCCCCAAAAGAAAAAGCTGAAAAAGCTGTGGCTGCTGAGGAAGGGGAGGTGAAGCTTGTGTGGCAAGCTCAGAGCATATTCACAGTGAATGAAAGGTGGAAGAGGGAGGGTGACTCTTCCTCAGGAAGTCTACTGATGGGACAAGGGGGAATGGGATCAAACGGAAAGAGAGTTGGAAGAGATTTGATGCTGGAAAGAAGTTCTTTAATCTGAGGCTGCTTGTCCCTGACACAGGGAGCTGTGCACATGTGGGTGCCCCATCCCCAGCAACATCCAAGGCCACATTGGACAGGGTTGAAGTGCTGGGAGGTTGCTCAGGTTGGAACCAGATGATTTTTAGGGTCTCTTCCAAGCCAAACCACTCAAGGATTGGATGGTTCTATGGCGTCCATCTCCAAGAGAGGAGTGGCCCTGAAGCTTCTGTGACATCACAGGGCCCAGAGTGCTGCAGGTGGAAGGTCCAGGGCCTGGAGACCAGCACAACAGACAGTTCACCTGCTGCCAGCACTCAGTTCTCCCCCACTCTTCGCTCTCTGCCACGGTGCCAAGATGTTCCTGCTGCCAGTACTCGCTTGTCCCCCGCTCTTCGTTCTCTGCCTTGGTGCTGAGCTGCTCCTGCTGCCGGGACTTTTCCTGCACTTCTACTGGAGCATCAACACCAACAGCATGAGCGCTCCTGTCCCAGTGGAGGTACAGTGCCATCCCAGGGAGGGGGGCAGCCCTGAGTGCCAGGGCAGGCTGCAGCCCTGTGGGGATGGATGCTGGGGACATGGACCCCAAGTGACATTGTGCTGTCTCATGCAGACTGCCAGAGACACCATTGAGGATATGGAGGTGGATGAGCAGGATGACACCGAGCCCATGGAAGTGGACGAATATGATGAGACTGAGCCCATGGAAGTGGATGAGCAGGATGACACCGAGCCCATGGAAGTGGACGAATATGATGAGACTGAGCCCATGGAAGTGGATGAGCAGGATGACACCGAGCCCATGGAAGTGGATGAATATGATGAGACTGAGCCCATGGACGTCGATGAGAAGGACAAGGAAGAGCCCGTGATCCTGGCATGAGGATGGAGCCCCAGGAGCAGGACAACCTGATGCTCCCCTGCCCTGCCCACAGGCAGTGCCCAGCCTGGGGCGGGGCTGGCTGGCTCTCCTCAGGGACATGGTGCTCAAGGAAGTCCTGCTCTGCTGCTTCCTTCCTTCCTTCCTTCCTTCCTTCCTTCCTTCCTTCCTTCCTTCCTTCCTTCCTTCCTTCCTTCCTTCCTTCCTTCCTTCCTTCCTTCCTTCCTTCCTTCCTTCCTTCCTTCCTTCCTTCCTTCCTTCCTTCCTCCCTCCCTTCCTACCTCCCTCCCTCCCTTCCTTCCTCCCTCCCTTCCTTCCTCCCTTCCTTCCTTCCTTCCTTCCTTCCTTCCTTCCTTCCTTCCTTCCTTCCTTCCTTCCTTCCTCCCTCCCTTCCTTCCTTCCTTCATTCCTTCCTTCCTTCCTCCCTCCCTTCCTCCCTCCCTCCCTTCCTCCCTCCCTCCCTTCCTTCCTACCTTCCTTCCTTCCTTCCTTCCTTCCTTCCTTCCTTCCTTCCTTCCTTCCTCCCTCCCTTCCTTCCTTCCTTCCTTCCTTCCTTCCTTCCTTCCTTCCTTCCTTCCTTCCTTCCTTCCTTCCTTCCTTACTTCCTTCCTTCCTCCCTCCCTTCCTTCCTCCCTCCCTTCCTTCCTCCCTCCCTCCCTTCCTCCCTCCCTCCCTTCCTTCCTTCCTTCCTTCCTTCCTTCCTTCCTTCCTTCCTTCCTTCCTTCCTTCCTTCCTTCCTTCCTTCCTTCCTTCTTTCCTTCCTTCCTTCCCCCCTCCCTCCCTTCCTTCCTACCTTCCTTCCTTCCTTCCTTCCTTCCTTACTTCCTTCCTTCCTCCCTCCCTTCCTTCCTCCCTCCCTTCCTTCCTCCCTCCCTCCCTTCCTCCCTCCCTCCCTTCCTTCCTTCCTTCCTTCCTTCCTTCCTTCCTTCCTTCCTTCCTTCCTTCCTTCCTTCCTTCCTCCCTTCCTTCCTTCCTTCCTTCCTTCTTTCCTTCCTTCCTTCCTTCCTTCCTTCCCTCCCTCCCAGACTGACAGGGATAATGGGCATCTATAGGGCCCCGCTGTAAATATGTTCAGCATGTTCAAGGCTTTTTTTAAAGGAACAATTTCAACATTGTTAGCCTAAAGTTCCCACAATGTTAATCTATAGCTTCTAGATTTTTACTGTGTAGGTCCCAGATTGTTACCAGTATAGTCTTCCTTGTAAATATGTTCTAGAGATTGTTGTTGTTGTTGTTAGAAGGAAACATGTTCTTCAAATGTTTGGCTGAACTTTGTTCAATAAATACTATTTCTTATTAAAACCTCGCCTCTCTTTGCAATTCCTTTGGGCAACCTTTGCACAGTGCTGGTTTCCACTTGCTCATGGTTCCTGGGGCTGCAGGTCCCTGGGAGTGCTGGCACAGCCAGCCCTGCCTGAGGGTCCCTGTGCAGGGGGGTCCCACTGAGCCAGCACTGCTGTTCCTGGGGCACAGCAGTGTCCCCAAGGGCAAAGCTCTCACCAGCAGAGAGGGAGCTCTGACAGCAGCAGGCCCTGCAGCAACGCCACCAAAGCAAAGGAAACCTCCTGACACCCTTCCTGCTGCGGCCACAGGGACTCCTGGGCAGGAGCCGGCATCAGGCACAGGGATGCAACATCCACCTCCATGCTCTGAAGGTCACGACAGCCTTGGCAAGTCTGGGACCTGCACCCGGGCTGCTGCAGGGGCTGATGTTTAAGGCTTGCAGCCTCCAAAGCCTCTGGGCTTTGCTTCCCCCGCTGCCTTCCATTGCCCTGTGCCCAGGATCCTCACCCTGCCCGTGTTCCTGCTGCTGCCAGCAGCCCCCAGAGCCCCTCACTCCCTGAGCATCCCCATCACAGGGGGCACTGGCAAATCCCACACGCTTCGCAAAGCAAACTCCCCCACAGTAACCAAACCACTCTTTGGTCAGAGGGTGCCAAGGGGAAGCTCAGCACCAGCTGCTGTTTAAAGCATGCTTTCAAAAGTGGGTTCAGGCACTCTGGCAGTGCCTGCTGCGCAGCTGAGGCTGTGGGGACACAGCACTGGCTCAGGCCAGCCCTCAGCCCCTCACAGCTCATGCCAAGGGCCCAGCTCACAAAGCAGTTTCACACCACTTGCTGCAGCTATTTCAAAGGCCTAAATGTCATTCGCAGGAGCCATTTAGTTGCCAACTCAGTGTCCGTGTCCTGGCACGAGAAGCCACCAAGGGGCCTCTGCATGTGCACTCAGGGCACTTCCACTGCCATCCCAAAGGGATCGCAAAGGACAGGGCTCTTCTTTCAGCACTGCTGAGCTCCTCACGCAGCATTGAAGTCTCAGGAAGAGACAAGAATTGAGTGCACCAGGGAAGCTGGCCTCCAAGAAAAGGCATCAATCCCACGGCCCACCCAAGCCAACGGCCTGCATGTCTGTACCTTCTCCTCCTTCTCTCTTCTCTGCTGTCACTTTGCCCCTTCTCTCTGTCCGGGAGCTTGGCCTCTCAGACAAATAAAAGATGTGCATCCACACCTAGGCACGGCATAGATGTCTTACACAACTGTCCCTTCTTCCCCGACAGCTGCAAATCCTACAGCTGCCAGACCTCATCCCTTGCTCCTAGAAAGGGAGACAAGACTTTCCATTCTAATCCATTGCCCAGCCCTAAGTCAACGACACAGTCAGTAGAAATAGCTGTGAAATCCCCGGCAGGAACCTGCCAGAAGAGCTACAGCTGTGGAGGGGGAAGAAGCAAACTCCCACCCCCACCACTGCTTTGGACTCCTTACCAGCTAAAACAGATCCCACTCCTGCGACTTTTTCCATTTTTTTGTTAACCACAACTACCATCAATTTAAATCCATTGAAAACAAGATCACAGGAGGGGTTGCGTGGAAAGGTACCTTCAATCCCACCCAGTGCAAGCTTTGCCATGGCAGGGACACCTGCCACTGTCCCACGCTGCTCTAGCCTGGCCTTGGGCACTGCCAGGGATCCAGGGGCAGCCACAGCTGCTCTGGGCACCCTGTGCCAGCCCTGCCCATCCTGCCAGGGAACACTTCCTGACCCATATCCCATCTGCAGCTGCTCCCAGTGCCAACACGTGTCACTGCATGGCCTTGGGATGATGGATCAAGAGAAAGCCCCAAGCTTTGAGCAGAGTTCCCAGTGCCTGTGCTGGGGACGTGCCACCCACCTGCCCCTCAAGCACTCAGCTGCCTCGCAGCCAGATGGAGTGTCCAACGGGTAAAGTACTCCCAGAGGATCAAACCCTGGTCACTGCACCAATGACAAGGTCTTTATTGGGAAAAGAAATGTCGAAGCACAGCGACATTTCTTTTCCAAGCAGGAGACGCTGATCCTGTGCCGGCAGCGCAGGGATGCTGTTATTGCTGGTCCTCATTTCATCCCTTTATCAGCTGCAGGGCCACCAGGACAGGCTGTGGTCTCCCAGGGCAGCTCTGAGTGACACTGCTGTCCCCACCAGCTGTCCCCAGCCCTGGGTGCTGCCACGTGCCCCAGCCTCTGCAGCCCAAAGCACCTGGAGATCCCCCTGAGCATCAGCGATCGGGGCCGCTGCAATCAGCCTGCTGACCCAAAACCTCAAGTGCTGCCACAAGAAAAGCAGCTGATTCATTGATACCTCGGAATTTCATGTCTCAATGCAAGGACAGGAAGCACCCCTATGCCACCAAATCGTTGCTAAGGGCTTGCAAGCCTCAACGCGGAGATTTCAGCGTTGGACACGCAGTCAGGGCAAGGGTAAATCCACACAGAAATGACTCAGAAATTCCAAAACACACATCATGTTGGTCTTGACGCCTTTCTTGTTGGCTCAAGGGCTGTTTCCGTGGGCCACGCTTGCACAGAAAGAAAGAAAGGAAGTGCAGCTGCTGAGGAACATCTCCATGCCCTCAGCAGGTTTTGGTGCCTTTGCTGCAGGGCCGCTCCTGTCAGAGCCCCCTCTCTGCTGCTGACACCTTTGCTCTTGGGGACACCAGCCCAGGAACACCAGCAGGGCCCAGGGTTGGCTCAGGGGGACCCCCCTGTGCACAGGGACTCCCAGCCCCGTGGCTGTGCCAGCACCCCCAGAAACACCAAGATCTGGCAGCACTTTGCTCCGCTGCGCTTTCCGCACACGGAACCATCTCCTTCCTTTGCCATCCCAGGAAAATTCAACCTCTACCTCAGCCAAAGATCATTTCCTACACATGCCTGATCAGAAATGTTCTTCTGCACTTCCTCCACCAAAACCACCCCCGCATGCCCACAAGACATTCCAGGGCCATCGGGAAACCCTCCACAAACACTGCGCAGGCACCCAGGACCACGGGCTTTCCATCTCTGCCATTCAGGCTCCCTGCGCTGCTCCTGGTCATTTTCTCCTCCTCTCTCCATAACTTTGGGAACCACAGAGCTCCCAGGCTTTGCCAATTCCCAAGGCCACTGCCATCCTTGACTTCTTGGACACCCCCAGGGCTGTGGACAGACACCCCTGTGTTTTCCCGCAGAAGATGTTAAGAGCCAACAGGAAGTCACAAAGTTACTGAGGCTACTAGATCACCTCCCCAAAAGAAAAAGCTGAAAAAGCTGTGGCTGCTGAGGAAGGGGAGGTGAAGCTTGTGTGGCAAGCTCAGAGCACATTCACAATGAATGAAAGGTGGAAGAGGGAGAGTGACTCTTCCTCAGGAAGTGTATTGATGGGACAAGGGGGAATGGGATCAAACGGAAAGACAGTTGGAAGAGATTTGATGCTGGAAAGAAGTTCTTTAATCTGAGGCTGCTTGTCCCTGACACAGGGAGCTGTGCACATGTGGGTGCCCCATCCCCAGCAACATCCAAGGCCACATTGGACAGGGTTGAAGTGCTGGGAGCTTGCTCAGGTTGGAACCAGATGATTTTTAGGGTCTCTTCCAAGCCAAACCACTCAAGGATTGGATGGTTCTTTGGCGTCCATCTCCAAGAGAGGAGTGGCCCTGAAGCTTCTGTGACATCACAGGGCCCAGAGTGCTGCAGGTGGAAGGTCCAGGGCCTGGAGACCAGCACAACAGACAGTTCACCTGCTGCCAGCACTCAGTTCTCCCCCACTCTTCTCTCTCTGCCACGGTGCCAAGATGTTCCTGCTGCCAGTACTCGCTTGTCCCCCGCTCTTCGTTCTCTGTCTTGGTGCCGAGCTGCTCCTGCTGCCGGGACTTTTCCTGCACTTCTACTGGAGCACCAACACCAACAGCATGAGCGCTCCTGTCCCAGTGGAGGTACAGTGCCATCCCAGGGAGGGGGGCAGCCCTGAGTGCCAGGGCAGGCTGCAGCCCTGTGGGGATGGATGCTGGGGACAGGGACCCCAAGTGACATTGTGCTGTCTCATGCAGACTGCCAGAGACACCATTGAGGATATGGAGGTGGATGAGCAGGATGACACCGAGCCCATGGAAGTGGAGGAATATGATGAGACTGAGCCCATGGAAGTGGATGAGCAGGATGACACCGAGCCCATGGAAGTGGACGAATATGATGAGACTGAGCCCATGGAAGTGGATGAGCAGGATGACACCGAGCCCATGGAAGTAGATGAATATGATGAGACTGAGCCCATGGACGTCGATGAGAAGGACAAAGAAGAGCCCGTGATCCTGGCATGAGGATGGAGGCCCAGGAGCAGGACAACCTGATGCTCCCCTGCCCTGCCCACAGGCCGTGCCCAGCCTGGGGCGGGGCTGGCTGGCTCTCCTCAGGGACATGGTGCTCAAGGAAGTCCTGCTCTGCTGCTTCTTTCCTTCCTTCCTTCCTTCCTTCCCTCCCAGACTGACAGGGATAATGGGCATCGATAGGGCCCCACTGTAAATATGTTCAGCATGTAGGAGGCTTTTTTTTATAGGAACAATTTGAAGATTGTTAGCCTAAAGGTCCCAGAATGTTAATCTATAGCTTCTAGATTTTTACAGTATAGGTCCCAGATTGTTAACAGTATAGTCTTCCTTGTAAATATGTTCTAGAGACTGTTGTTGTTGTTGTTAGAAGTAAATATGTTCTTCAAATGTTTGGCTGAACTTTGTTCAATAAATACTATTTCTTATTAAAACCTCGCCTCTCTTTGCAATTCCTTTGGGCAACCTTTGCACAGTGCTGGTTTCCACTTGCTCATGGTTCCTGGGGCTGCAGGTCCCTGGGGGTGCTGGCACAGCCAGCCCTGGCTGGGGGTCCCTGTGCAGGGGGGTCCCACTGAGCCAGCACTGCTGTTCCTGGGGCACAGCAGGGTCCCCGAGGGCAAAGCTGTCACCAGCAGAGAGGGAGCTCTGACAGCAGCAGGCCCTGCAGCAACGCCACCAAAGCAAAGGAAACCTCCTGACACCCTTCCTGCTGCGGCCACAGGGACTCCTGGGCAGGAGCCAGCATCAGGCACAGGGATGCAACATCCACCTCCATGCTCTGAAGGTCTCAACAGCCTTGGCAAGTCTGGGACCTGCACCCGGGCTGCTGCAGGGGCTGATGTTTAAGGCTTGCAGCCTCCAAAGCCTCTGGGCTTTGCTTCCCCCGCTGCCTTCCATTGCCCTGTGCCCAGGATCCTCACCCTGCCCGTGTTCCTGCTGCTGCCAGCAGCCCCCAGAGCCCCTCACTCCCGGAGCATCCCCATCACAGGGAGCACCGGCAAATCCCACACGCTTTGCAAAGCAAACTCCCCCACAGTAACCAAACCACTCTTTGGTCAGAGGGTGCCAAGGGGAAGCTCAGCACCAGCTGCTGTTTAAAGCATGCTTTCAAAAGTGGGTTCAGGCACTCTGGCAGTGCCTGCTGCGCAGCTGAGGCTGTGGGGACACAGCACTGGCTCAGGCCAGCCCTCAGCCCCTCACAGCTCATGCCAAGGGCCCAGCTCACAAAGCAGTTTCACACCACTTGCTGCAGCTATTTCAAAGGCCTAAATGTCATTGGCAGGAGCCATTTAGTTGCCAACTCAGTGTCCGTGTCCTGGCACGAGAAGCCACCAAGGGGCCTCTGCATGTGCACTCAGGGCACTTCCACTGCCATCCCAAAGGGATCGCAAAGGACAGGGCTCTTCTTTCAGCACTGCTGAGCTCCTCACGCAGCATTGAAGTCTCAGGAAGAGACAAGAATTGAGTGCACCAGGGAAGCTGGCCTCCAAGAAAAGGCATCAATCCCACGGCCCACCCAAGCCAACGGCCTGCATGTCTGTACCTTCTCCTCCTTCTCTCTTCTCTGCTGTCACTTTGCCCCTTCTCTCTGTCCGGGAGCTTGGCCTCTCACACAAATAAAAGATGTGCATCCTCACCTAGGCACGGCATAGATGTCTTACAGAATTGTCCCTTCTTCCCCGACAGCTGCAAATCCTACAGCTGCCAGACCTCATCCCTTGCTCCTAGAAAGGGAGACAAGACTTTCCATTCTAATCCATTGCCCAGCCCTAAGTCAACGACACAGTCAGTAGAAATAGCTGTGAAATCCCCGGCAGGAACCTGCCAGAAGAGCTACAGCTGTGGAGGGGGAAGCAGCAAACTCCCACCCCCACCACTGCTTTGGACTCCTTACCAGCTAAAACATATCCCACTCCTGGGATTTTTTTCCATTTTTTATTAACCACAACTACCATCAATTTAAATCCATTGAAAACAAGATCACAGGAGGGGTTGCGTGGAAAGGAACCTTCAATCCCACCCAGTGCAAGCTTTGCCATGGCAGGGACACCTGCCACTGTCCCACGCTGCTCCAGCCTGGCCTTGGGCACTGCCAGGGATCCAGGGGCAGCCACAGCTGCTCTGGGCACCCTGTGCCAGCCCTGCCCATCCTGCCAGGGAACACTTCCTGACCCATATCCCATCTGCAGCTGCTCCCAGTGCCAACAGGTGTCACTGCATGGCCTTGGGATGATGGATCAAGAGAAAGCCCCAAACTTTGAGCAGAGCTCCCAGGGCCTGTGCTGGGGACATGCCACCCACCTGCCCCTCAAGCACTCAGCTGCCTCGCAGCCAGATGGAGTGTCCAACGGGTAAAGTACTCCCAGAGGATCAAACCCTGGTCACTGCACCAATGACAAGGTCTTTATTGGGAAAAGAAATGTCGAAGCACAGCGACATTTCTTTTCCAAGCAGGAGACGCTGATCCTGTGCCGGCAGCGCAGGGATGCTGTTATTGCTGGTCCTCATTTCATCCCTTTAGCAGCTGCAGGGGCACCAGGACAGGCTGTGGTCTCCCAGGGCAGCTCTGAGTGACACTGCTGTCCCTCCCTACCAGCTGTCCCCAGCCCTGGGTGCTGCCACGTGCCCCAGCCTCTGCAGCCCAAAGCACCTGGAGATCCCCCCGAGCATCAGCGATCGGGGCCGCTGCAATCAGCCTGCTGACCCAAAACCTCAAGTGCTGCCACAAGAAAAGCAGCTGATTCATTGATACCTCGGAATTTCATGTCTCAATGCAAGGACAGGAAGCACCCCTATGCCACCAAATCGTTGCTAAGGGCTTGCAAGCCTCAACGCGGAGATTTCAGCGTTGGACACGCAGTCAGGGCAAGGGTAAATCCACACAGAAATGACACAGAAATTCCAAAACACACATCATGTTGGTCTTGACGCCTTTCTTGTTGGCTCAAGGGCTGTTTCCGTGGGCCACGCTTGCACAGAAAGAAAGAAAGGAAGTGCAGCTGCTGAGGAACATCTCCATGCCCTCAGCAGGTTTTGGTGCCTTTGCTGCAGGGCCGCTCCTGTCAGAGCCCCCTCTCTGCTGCTGACACCTTTGCTCTTGGGGACACCAGCCCAGGAACACCAGCAGGGCCCAGGGTTGGCTCAGGGGGACCCCCCTGTGCACAGGGACTCCCAGCCCCGTGGCTGTGCCAGCACCCCCAGAAACACCAAGATCTGGCAGCACTTTGCTCCGCTGCTCTTTCCGCACACGGACCCATCTCCTTCCTTTGCCATCCCAGGAAAATTCAACCTCTACCTCAGCCAAAGATCATTTCCTACACATGGCTGATCAGAAATGTTCTTCTGGACTTCCTCCACCAAAACCACCCCCGCATGCCCACAAGACATTCCAGGGCCATCGGGAAACCCTCCACAAACACTGCGCAGGCACCCAGGACCACGGGCTTTCCATCTCTGCCATTCAGGCTCCCTGCGCTGCTCCTGGTCATTTTCTCCTCCTCTCTCCATAACTTTGGGAACCACAGAGCTCCCAGGCTTTGGCAATTCCCAAGGCCACTGCCATCCTTGACTTCTTGGACACCCCCAGGGCTGTGGACAGACACCCCTGTGTTTTCCCGCAGAAGATGTTAAGAGCCAACAGGAAGTCACAAAGTTACTGAGGCTGCTAGATCACCTCCCCAAAAGAAAAAGCTGAAAAAGCTGTGGCTGCTGAGGAAGGGGAGGTGAAGCTTGTGAGGCAAGCTCAGAGCACATTCACAATGAATGAAAGGTGGAAGAGGGAGAGTGACTCT
Source organism: Cinclus cinclus (assembly GCF_963662255.1). Taxonomy (NCBI): domain Eukaryota; kingdom Metazoa; phylum Chordata; class Aves; order Passeriformes; family Cinclidae; genus Cinclus; species Cinclus cinclus. Next base: position 4,533,041 of record NC_085059.1, read on the forward strand.
TCCTCAGGAAGTCTACTGATGGGACAAGGGGGAATGGGATCAAACGGAAAGACATTTGGAAGAGATCTGATGCTGGAAAGAAGTTCTTTAATCTGAGGCTGCTTGTCCCTGACACAGGGAGCTGTGCACATGTGGGTGCCCCATCCCCAGCAACATCCAAGGCCACATTGGACAGGGTTGAAGTGCTGGGAGCTTGCTCAGGTTGGAACCAGATGATTTTTAGGGTCTCTTCCAAGCCAAACCACTCAAGGACTTCATGGTTCTATGGCGTCCATCTCCAAGAGAGGAGTGGCCCTGAAGCTTCTGTGACATCACAGGGCCCAGAGTGCTGCAGGTGGAAGGTCCAGGGCCTGGAGACCAGCACAACAGACAGTTCACCTGCTGCCAGCACTCAGTTCTCCCCCACTCTTCGCTCTCTGCCACGGTGCCAAGATGTTCCTGCTGCCAGTACTCGCTTGTCCCCCGCTCTTCGTTCTCTGTCTTGGTGCTGAGCTGCTCCTGCTGCCGGGACTTTTCCTGCACTTCTACTGGAGCATCAACACCAACAGCATGAGCGCTCCTGTCCCAGTGGAGGTACAGTGCCATCCCAGGGAGGGGGGCAGCCCAGACTGCCAGGGCAGGCTGCAGCCCTGTGGGGATGGATGCTGGGGACAGGGACCCCAAGTGACATTGTGCTGCCTCATGCAGACTGCCAGAGACACCATTGAGGATATGGAGGTGGATGAGCAGGATGACACCGAGCCCATGGAAGTGGACGAATATGATGAGACTGAGCCCATGGAAGTGGATGAGCAGGATGACACCGAGCCCATGGAAGTGGATGAATATGATGAGACTGAGCCCATGGACGTCGATGAGAAGGACAAGGAAGAGCCCGTGATCCTGGCATGAGGATGGAGGCCCAGGAGCAGGACAACCTGATGCTCCCCTGCCCTGCCCACAGGCCGTGCCCAGCCTGGGGCGGGGCTGGCTGGCTCTCCTCAGGGACATGGTGCTCAAGGAAGTCCTGCTCTGCTGCTTCCTTCCTTCCTTCTTTCCCAGACTGACAGGGATAATGGGCATCGACAGGGCCCCGCTGTAAATATGTTCAGCATGTTCGAGGCTTTTTTTATAGGAACAATTTCAAGATTGTTAGCCTAAAGTTCCCAGAATGTTAATCTATAGCTTCTAGATTTTTACTGTATAGGTCCCAGATTGTTACCAGTATAGTCTTCCTTGTAAATATGTTCTAGAGATTGTTGTTGTTGTTGTTGTTAGAAGGAAACATGTTCTTCAAATGTTTGGCTGAACTTTGTTCAATAAATACTATTTCTTATTAAAACCTCGCCTCTCTTTGCAATTCCTTTGGGCAACCTTTGCACAGTGCTGGTTTCCACTTGCTCATGGTTCCTGGGGCTGCAGGTCCCTGGGGGTGCTGGCACAGCCAGCCCTGGCTGGGAGTCCCTGTGCAGGGGGGTCCCACTGAGCCAGCACTGCTGTTCCTGGGGCACAGCAGTGTCCCCGAGGGCAAAGCTCTCACCAGCAGAGAGGGAGCTCTGACAGCAGCAGGCCCTGCTGCAACGCCACCAAAGCAAAGGAAACCTCCTGACACCCTTCCTGCTGCGGCCACAGGGACTCCTGGGCAGGAGCCAGCATCAGGCACAGGGATGCAACATCCACCTCCATGCTCTGAAGGTCTCGACAGCCTTGGCAAGTCTGGGACCTGCACCCGGGCTGCTGCAGGGGCTGATGTTTAAGGCTTGCAGCCTCCAAAGCCTCTGGGCTTTGCTTCCCCCGCTGCCTTCCATTGCTCTGTGCCCAGGATCCTCACCCTGCCCGTGTTCCTGCTGCTGCCAGCAGCCCCCAGAGCCCCTCACTCCCTGAGCATCCCCATCACAGGGAGCACTGGCAAATCCCACACGCTTCGCAAAGCAAACTCCCCCACAGTAACCAAACCACTCTTTGGTCAGAGGGTGCCAAGGGGAAGCTCAGCACCAGCTGCTGTTTAAAGCATGCTTTCAAAAGTGGGTTCAGGCACTCTGGCAGTGCCTGCTGCGCAGCTGAGGCTGTGGGGACACAGCACTGGCTCAGGCCAGCCCTCAGCCCCTCACAGCTCATGCCAAGGGCCCAGCTCACAAAGCAGTTTCACACCACTTGCTGCAGCTATTTCAAAGGCCTAAATGTCATTCGCAGGAGCTATTTAGTTGCCAACTCAGTGTCCGTGTCCTGGCAGGAGAAGCCACCAAGGGGCCTCTGCATGTGCACTCAGGGCACTTCCACTGCCATCCCAAAGGGATCGCAAAGGACAGGGCTCTTCTTTCAGCACTGCTGAGCTCCTCACGCAGCATTGAAGTCTCAGGAAGAGACAAGAATTGAGTGCACCAGGGAAGCTGGCCTCCAAGAAAAGGCATCAATCCCACGGCCCACCCAAGCCAACGGCCTGCATGTCTGTACCTTCTCCTCCTTCTCTCTTCTCTGCTGTCACTTTGCCCCTTCTCTCTGTCCGGGAGCTTGGCCTCTCAGACAAATAAAAGATGTGCATCCACACCTAGGCACGGCATAGATGTCTTACAGAATTGTCCCTTCTTCCCCGACAGCTGCAAATCCTACAGCTGCCAGACCTCATCCCTTGCTCCTAGAAAGGGAGACAAGACTTTCCATTCTAATCCATTGCCCAGCCCTAAGTCAACGACACAGTCAGTAGAAATAGCTGTGAAATCCCCGGCAGGAACCTGCCAGAAGAGCTACAGCTGTGGAGGGGGAAGCAGCAAACTCCCACCCCCACCACTGCTTTGGACTCCTTACCAGCTAAAACATATCCTGTTTTAATGCACATTTATGGTTTTGTTTTGCACTGAGGATGGGTTGTTCTGTTTGCCCATGGGTTTGTATCCTGGTTGTCCCCTTCCCTTAACCCCTGCCTTTCCCCTGGCCAGCCCTGAGTGTGAACAACCCCTGTGACCCGGGGTTTCTTCGCCCTTGAGTTGGGATTGAAAATACCCCATGTTTCCCATGCTATCTCTCTTCTCCCTGCAACCCTTCAGGACAATAAACTCGGATCATTCCGGGAAGGAGGGCCCCCTCTAATTTTTTACCTTTGTCCTTGTCAGATAAAAATCCCCCATCTCTCTGACCCTGAGCTATCCCAGGCACGTCAGAGAGACCACGGGGAAGATCCGACAAGTTGGCGCTCCGCCTTGAAGGCTTTCTCACAGAAGTTTGAGAGCCTCTTGCTCTGGGCTGGAGTCCTATCTAAGGATTCATTAAGCCTTTTGGATTGCTCAGCTCCTTTCTAGCACGAAATTGCTTTCTGCGCAATATTCTGCTAGAAAGGGATAAACTGGTAGCTTGCTTTGGAGCCCAACAAGTCAGCTGGGGACAAGGGACTTTTCTTTGCAGCACTTTGGATGACCCAAGCCTCTAGGAAGGGGTGAGTGACCCTTGCAGCAGGCAGGGACCCCAAAAGGAGCCGGGGGGGTGGGGAGGGGGTCGGTCGGAAGACGGGTGTGGCAGCATAGCCAGCGTGTGGCCCCTTCTAACCCGGGGTTAGGGGGCAACAGCTGCCTGTTTTCTGGTTTTTCTGACTGCAAGAAAAGGTAGATTGTTTGCATAGTTTGCATTTAACAGTACGGGCTCTAAGCTTTCTGCGCAACAGAGGAGTTTATATTCCCAAATTGGGGAAATTTTACATAGTGGATAAGTTAGGACTTCTAAAAGATGTTTAAAGCATTTTGTGTGTTGGCTATCTATTCAGTTCCCTCAGTTTACCCTGCAGAATGTAAATTCAAGCTCCTCTTGGGACAAAATGGGGGATCTTTTAACATGAAAAATAGAAGATGGAGAGGAATCACTTTGTCAGTTCCTCCCAATATTCCTAAAAGTTCGCAAAGAATTGATGAAGAGAGAACTGAAAAGACAGCCACGGGAAACCCATCTGACTTTCCCTATCCCTTCTCCTCTCTCCCCCTCTGCCCCTGAATTGAAAAGGACGCATGGGTCTCCCCCGGATGTTCAGGAAGCCTGCCATAGCCGTGGTTTCCCAGAACAGTATCCAGGCCATGTGGCCGATCCCCTGGGCGTCTCTCAATACCAGGGGGGAGTCCACCATGGCGGCGGCCACGTGTTTGATCCCCCAGGTTACCTTCCTTCTTCCCAAAATTCCTATTTCCCGCCTGCACCTGCCCCTAACCCTTCCTCCTCCAATAACCCTTTCCATCCCTCCGACCCGCCCCCTCCCTCCTCCAGGTACCTGCCCTGCATGGCGTCACCCTGCGGCCCCGCCCCCAGGTGTTGCAATCCCGCTTCCCACCGTCCCCCTTCCCACCCGGGTGGCTCGGGCCCCTCCCCTACTGTTTCCTGTGCTTGCCCTCAGGGTCGCCACGGGAACGGGGGCGGGGAACAGAGAGCCTGCCCTCCGAGCTGCCGCGGGGAGCGGGGCGGGACCATCCCCTCTCACACACCCTGCGGGGCGGGGAGAATTGTCCCTCCGGATTCCCAAGCGGGGGAAATAAACCCATTCCCGGTCCACGCGGCAGGCGGGGGTCGGCAGCCTCCCGGGTCCGGCGTGGGGGGCGATGGCCAGCAGCTCCCGGAACCCTACGGGGGTGGGGGGGGGAAACGGGTCCTCCTCCGAGCTGCCGCGAGTGTGGGGACGGGCGAGGGGGGTTCCCACCCCCCGGCTGCCATGCGGGGTGGGGTGAAACCCTTCCCGGTTCCCGAGGGGAGGGAAGTCTCTCCTCCCTGGATTGCCGCGGCTGCGGGGCAGGGAGCAGCCCTGCTCCGGGCCGCCCCGGGGGTGCCGGCACTGGCCATGCCCACCCTGCCGGCCCCTGCGGGGGAAGGGCTGGCCCTGCTCCCGGCTGCCTCGGGGGGGGCAGCGGGGGCCGTGTCCCACCTCCCAGCCCTCCCGGGAGTGGGGGGAGTGGGGGGAAACCCTGGGAATCAGGAGCCCGGGGATCGGAACCTGGAACAAAAAAACATACCATCGGTTGCTCCTGTTATATACGCAGGAAGGAGAAATGAAATTAGACAATTCCAAAATTTTTCATCTCAAACTTTTAGGGAACTTTGCAAAATTCAAAAAGAATTTGGCCGCAATAGTGAAATCTTTAAAGGGATGTTGAAAGCTACCCTACCATCCAATGAATTAGTTCCAGCTGATCTTCGAGATCTTTTCAAGTGTTTCCTGAGCCCCTCAGAGTTTGATATGTGGGAAAACATTTGGAAGAGATCTCTGAAGGGACTGCTAAAGGAACTTCTACAAAGTAGCCAAAATGCAGTAGACCCAGATGGAAATCCCGTAACTCTAGAATATTTATGTGGGGAAGGGGAGTGGTCTAACCCTGACGATCAAGTCCGAGTACTAACAAAATGGATTCTAACAAACATCTGTGAAGTAGCAGAAAAGGTTTTTAACCAGCTGCCTACTTCAGAGACCACGGGTAGTTATACTAATGTTAAACAGTTTACTTCTGAGCCCTTTTTACAGTTTGTTGATGGCCTTGGAGAACAGATCCAAAGACAAGTGCAGAATCCCTTAGCACAAGAGGAACTCATTTAGGAGTTGGCCCAGAGAAATGCTAATGAGGCCTGTCCAAGAGTGATCCTGGGCCTGCCTCCAATGCCACCACCTACTTTACCAGAGATTATAGAGGCATGCACCAGGAACGCAGAGCTGTTCAGTGGGCCAGAAAGAAGGCTTGGACTACCAAACCCAAGAACTGCACCAGCCGTAACATCAGGAGTAAAGAAGCAGCCCATGACACCAGAACAGCTTCAGCACATCATCTGCTTCCACTGCAGAAACCCAGGACACTTCGCCAGAGACTGTCCACAAAGCCAACAGCAAAACAAACTCAACCAACAAAAAAACTAAATTTAAAGTGCGTACCCGCAACTGACAGAACTGCGCGCAAAGATATAAATGCAGCGGGCTCCACACTGGCAGAAGCCTCTCTCTTGACCGAAAAGGGGGAGGAAGGGAAACAGGGTGTGGGAATGCAAAATGAATGTTTGTTTAAAAAAGTTAAGCAGCCGCAAGGCCATTTTAGGCTTATAACTACCAAAGGTTTTCATTTCAGGTCTACTGACTGGACAGTCATTGCAGTGGACCTGCCAGACAACTTACAGGACGTGACGTTAAACCACAGGGAACTGGACAGTGAGTATTTTGTTACTGGGGACACAGCACACCCACACCCCTGGAAATTGAGATAGCTCCCATGACCATCAAGGGAAACATAAGTAGCCTCATTCTCCTGGCAAGATGTCCCCAAACACCATTCTATTTGGCTGAAGGGCAAATCATTGCCCAGGCAATTCCTATTCCAGCAGAGATCCCAGTAGATGGAAAATCACCTGAAGTCTACTGGGCAGAAGTGGTGGGTGAGGACAAACCCTCTATGGCATGCAACCTGACCCGTGGATCAGATCATCTCCATGTGGAAGGGCTGCTTGACACAGGGGCAGATGTGACAATCATACCCGAAAGGATGTGGCCGTCACATTGGGACCTGCAACCCGTGGCAGGCAAAATCCAGGGTATAGGAGGGATAAAATTGGCAAAAGTCTCAAAAAGCATTGTGCAGATTGAGGGACCAGACGGAAAATTGGCCAGTGTCCGTCCATTTGTTACAGACTGCAAGTGCCCCCTATGGGGGAGAGACACCATGTCCCAGTGGGGGGTCAAATTAGTTATCCCTAAGACTCCCCAGGATTTTTAATGGCGGCCACTGTAGAGCGCCCTGCCCAAAAGTTAACATGGTTAAATGACACTCCAATTTGGGTACACCAGTGGCCGCTTAGCAAAGAAAAGCTTAAGGCGCTTGAAGAGCTCGTAGAGGAGCAATTGGCAAAGGGCCACAGAGAAGAAACAACTAGCCCTTGGAATTCCCTGGTCTTTGTGATAAAGAAACCAGGGAAAGACAAGTGGCATCTTCTCCATGATCTCTGGGAGATAAACAAAGTAATTAAGGACATGGGGTCACTCCAGCCTGGGATGCCTTCTCCAAAAATGCTTCCCCAAAATTGGCAATTGGCTGCCCTGGACATCAAGGACTGTTTCTTCCAAATTCCCCTCCACCCAAAGGATGCTCCGCGGTTTGCCTTTTCGGTACCCACCACTAATCGAGAAGCCCCAGGGAAGAGGTACCACTGGAAAGTCCTTCCCCAGGGAATGAAGTGCAGTCCCTCCATCTGCAAGTGGTATGTAGCCTCGTTGCTTTCCCCGGTGCGTGCTGAAAAGGGGGAGGCCATTATCCTACACTACATGGAAGATGTACTTGTGTGTGTTCCCCCAATGACACTATACTCCAAGACACACTTGACCTAGTGGTTAAAGTCTTAACCTCTGCTGGATTTCAATTGCAGGAGGACAAGGTCCAAAGGATGCCACTTTGGAGGTACCTGGGCTTGGAAATAACTGCGCGCACCATTGTGCCGCAAAGATTGGCAATTAATAACAATCCAAAAACCCTAGCAGATCTCCATTCCTTGTGTGGGTCTTTGAACTGGGTCAGGCCCTGGCTAGGCCTCACCAATGAGGACCTAAGCCCCCTCCTCAATTTATTAAAGGGGGAGAGAGAGCTGGATTCTCCCAGAGAACTGACCCCAGAGGCAAAAACAGTCATAGAAAAAGCAGAAAAAGCTTTGGGCACAAGGCAAGCTCACCGGTATCACCCCGAGCTGCCCTTTAAATTTATTATCCTGGGAAAGCTGCCACACCTGCACGGTTTGATATTTCAGTGGACCAAAGGGCAAAAAGATTCACGTTCAATCATAGAGTGGATTTTCCTTTCACGTGCAAGACCCAAAACCATCACTAAGCCACAAGAGCTAATAGCTCAGCTGATTTGTAAGGCAAGAGTAAGACTTTGTGAGCTGGCTGGTTGTGACTTTGCATGTATTCACCTCCCGGTCAAGCTTTCAAAGGAAGGAAAGAACTCTCCTGAGAAACTGACCAAAGAAATGTTTGAGCACCTGCTTCAGAGCAATGCCAACCTGCAGCTGTCCCTGGATAGCTACAGTGGACAAATATCAGTCCACGCCCCATCTCACAAGCTGTTCAATGAGGAATTCCACCTCATTCCTTGTGAAAAAAGGAGCCGTAGGCCACTCAAAGCTCTCACAGTGTTCACTGATATGTCTGGAGCATCCCACAAGTCGGTGATGACTTGGAGAAATCCACAAACTCAAAATTGGGAAGCTGAGGTTGAGTTTGTGGAGGGTTCGCCCCAGATAGCAGAACTGGCCGCAGCTGTGAGAGCCTTTGAGAAGTTCTCGGAGCCAATTAACTTGGTAACCGACTCAGCCTATGTAGCTGGGGTGGTATCCAGAGCAAAGCAGGCAGTTCTCAAGGACATCGAGAACGAGCAGCTCTTCAGGTTGCTCTCCAGACTAATCTATTTGGTTTCGCATAGAGAGCACCTGTTCTATGTGATGCATGTAAGGTCACACACCGATCTGCCAGGTGAAATTGCAGAAGGGAATCATAAGGCAGACTCCCTTGCTGCCCCAGCTGAGAAAGCACGCCTCCCTGACAATTTTCCAACAGGCAAAGCTGAGCCACCAGCAGTACCATCAAAATGTGCCAGGTCTGATCCGTCAGTTCCAGCTAACACGGAGTCAGGCTCGAGCCATTGTGGCCACCTGTCCCAGCTGCCAGCTCCAGGCCATGCCTTCGCTGGGTGTAGGGGTTAACCCCCGAGGCCTTGGCAGCTGTGAGGTGTGGCAGACAGACATCACACACATACCCAGTTTTGGTCGCCTCAAATATGTACTTGTAAGCATTGATACATATTCGGGTGCAGTTGATGCCTCTGGCCACGCAGGAGAAAAGGCTGTGCATGCCAAACAACACCTAGTGCAAGCCTTTTCAGTGCTGGGGATCCCTAGGGAAATCAAAATGGACAATGGCCCAGCGTACACATCCAAGGAGTTCCTAGAGTTTGTTCAGCAGTGGGGAGTGGAACATAAAACTGGCATCCCCCACTCCCTCACATCCAAGGTGTGATCGAGCGTGCCCACCAGACGCTCAAACAGGTCCTGGCTAGACAGAGTAGTTCAACTTTGTGGATGTCTCCACAGCAAAAGCTCTGTAAAGCCATGTTTACTATCCATTTTCTAAACTGTTCTTTTGAAAATATGAGTCCACCTGTGGTTCGTCACTTTAACAGTGGCAGTCAATTCAAACTGTCCCAGCATCCACCAGTTTTGATTAGGGACCCAGAAACATGGGAAACCAAAGGTCCCTATGAGCTTGTTACCTGGGGGTGTGGTTATGCATGTGTATCCACCCCCTCAGGTTCCAGGTGGATCCCCCACAAGTGGGTGAAACCTTTTGTCCCCAAACATCCAGCTCCAGCAGAAGGGGATGACAAGCAAGTTTCAATTGCTTCAAACAGAAGACGCCGCCGAGAAGAAAACATCTCCTTGGAATGTGATTTTAACTCTAGCAAGGACACAAACCTTTAATATGCTTTAAAAATGTTTACTTTTCCCTTTTAGAAAAAACCTAACTCCCACTCATCCCAGTGATGAACCTTATCCAATATTGCGATATCCTGAATCGGAATGAAACCGATGCCTTTCTCGTAACTTATTAAACAAAAAATGGGGAGATGTTGTAATGCACATTTATGGTTTTGTGTTGCACTGAGGATGGTTTGTTCTGTTTCCCCGTGGGTTTGTATCCTGGTTGCCGCCTTCCCTTAACCCCTCCCTTTCCCCTGGCCAACCCTGAGTGGCTGTGACCTGGGGTTCCTCCGCCCTTGAGTTGGGAGTGAAAATACCCGGCTATCTCCCCATTTCCCATGCTATCTCTCTTCTCCCTGCAACCCCTCAGGACAAAAAACTTGGATCATCTCGGGAAACAGAGCCTCCTCTAATTTTTGAGCTTTGTCCTTGTCAGATACAAGATCCCCCATCTCTTCGACCACGAGCTAGTCGAGGCAGGTCAGAGGGACCAGGGGGAAGATCCGACAATATCCCACTCCTGCGACAGGGCTCTTCTTTCAGCACTGCTGAGCTCCTCACGCAGCATTGAAGTCTCAGGAAGAGACAAGAATTGAGTGCACCAGGGAAGCTGGCCTCCAAGAAAAGGCATCAATCCCACGGCCCACCCAAGCCAACGGCCTGCATGTCTGTACCCTCTCCTCCTTCTCTCTTCTCTGCTGTCACTTTGCCCCTTCTCTCTGTCCGGGAGCTTGGCCTCTCAGACAAATAAAAGATGTGCATCCACACCTAGGCACGGCATAGATGTCTTACACAACTGTCCCTTCTTCCCCGACAGCTGCAAATCCTACAGCTGCCAGACCTCATCCCTTGCTCCTAGAAAGGGAGACAAGACTTTCCATTCTAATCCATTGCCCAGCCCTAAGTCAACGACACAGTCAGTAGAAATAGCTGTGAAATCCCCGGCAGGAACCTGCCAGAAGAGCTACAGCTGTGGAGGGGGAAGCAGCAAACTCCCACCCCCACCACTGCTTTGGACTCCTTACCAGCTAAAACAGATCCCACTCCTGCGACTTTTTTCCATTTTTTGTTAACCACAACTACCATCAATTTAAATCCATTGAAAACAAGATCACAGGAGGGGTTGCGTGGAAAGGAACCTTCAATCCCACCCAGTGCAAGCTTTGCCATGGCAGGGACACCTGCCACTGTCCCACGCTGCTCCAGCCTGGCCTTGGGCACTGCCAGGGATCCAGGGGCAGCCACAGCTGCTCTGGGCACCCTGTGCCAGCCCTGCCCATCCTGCCAGGGAACACTTGCTGACCCATATCCCATCTGCAGCTGCTCCCAGTGCCAACAGGTGTCACTGCATGGCCTTGGGATGATGGATCAAGAGAAAGCCCCAAGCTTTGAGCAGAGCTCCCAGTGCCTGTGCTGGGGACGTGCCACCCACCTGCCCCTCAAGCACTCAGCTGCCTCGCAGCCAGATGGAGTGTCCAACGGGTAAAGCACTCCCAGAGGATCAAACCCTGGTCACTGCACCAATGACAAGGTCTTTATTGGGAAAAGAAATGTCGAAGCACAGCGACATTTCTTTTCCAAGCAGGAGACGCTGATCCTGTGCCGGCAGCGCAGGGATGCTGTTATTGCTGGTCCTCATTTCATGCCTTTATCAGCTGCAGGGCCACCAGGACAGGCTGTGGTCTCCCAGGGCAGCTCTGAGTGACACTGCTGTCCCCACCAGCTGTCCCCAGCCCTGGGTGCTGCCACGTGCCCCAGCCTCTGCAGCCCAAAGCACCTGGAGATCCCCCCGAGCATCAGCGATCAGGGCCGCTGCAATCAGCCTGCTGACCCAAAACCTCAAGTGCTGCCACAAGAAAAGCAGCTGATTCATTGATACCTCGAAATTTCATGTCTCAATGCAAGGACAGGAAGCACCCCTATGCCACCAAATCATTGCTAAGGGCTTGCAAGCCTCAACGCGGAGATTTCAGCGTTGGACACGCAGTCAGGGCAAGGGTAAATCCACACAGAGATGACACAGAAATTCCAAAACACACATCATGTTGGTCTTGACGCCTTTCTTGTTGGCTCAAGGGCTGTTTCCGTGGGCCACGCTTGCACAGAAAGAAAGGAAGTGCAGCTGCTGAGGAACATCTCCATGCCCTCAGCAGGTTTTGGTGCCTTTGCTGCAGGGCCGCTCCTGTCAGAGCCCCCTCTCTGCTGCTGACACCTTTGCTCTTGGGGACACCAGCCCAGGAACACCAGCAGGGCCCAGGGTTGGCTCAGGGGGACCCCCCTGTGCACAGGGACTCCCAGCCCCGTGGCTGTGCCAGCACCCCCAGAAACACCAAGATCTGGCAGCACTTTGCTCCGCTGCTCTTTCCGCACACGGACCCATCTCCTTCCTTTGCCATCCCAGGAAAATTCAACCTCTACCTCAGCCAAAGATCATTTCCTACACATGGCTGATCAGAAATGTTCTTCTGGACTTCCTCCACCAAAACCACCCCCGCATGCCCACAAGACATTCCAGGGCCATCGGGAAACCCTCCACAAACACTGCGCAGGCACCCAGGACCACGGGCTTTCCATCTCTGCCATTCAGGCTCCCTGCGCTGCTCCTGGTCATTTTCTCCTCCTCTCTCCATAACTTTGGGAACCACAGAGCTCCCAGGCTTTGGCAATTCCCAAGGCCACTGCCATCCTTGACTTCTTGGACACCCCCAGGGCTGTGGACAGACACCCCTGTGTTTTCCCGCAGAAGATGTTAAGAGCCAACAGGAAGTCACAAAGTTACTGAGGCTGCTAGATCACCTCCCCAAAAGAAAAAGCTGAAAAAGCTGTGGCTGCTGAGGAAGGGGAGGTGAAGCTTGTGTGGCAAGCTCAGAGCACATTCACAGTGAATGAAAGGTGGAAGAGGGAGGGTGACTCTTCCTCAGGAAGTCTACTGATGGGACAAGGGGGAATGGGATCAAACGGAAAGAGAGTTGGAAGAGATTTGATGCTGGAAAGAAGTTCTTTAATCTGAGGCTGCTTGTCCGTGACACAGGGAGCTGTGCACATGTGGGTGCCCCATCCCCAGCAACATCCAAGGCCACATTGGACAGGGTTGAAGTGCTGGGAGCTTGCTCAGGTTGGAACCAGATGATTTTTAGGGTCTCTTCCAAGCCAAACCACTCAAGGATTGGATGGTTCTATGGCGTCCATCTCCAAGAGAGGAGTGGCCCTGAAGCTTCTGTGACATCACAGGGCCCAGAGTGCTGCAGGTGGAAGGTCCAGGGCCTGGAGACCAGCACAACAGACAGTTCACCTGCTGCCAGCACTCAGTTCTCCCCCACTCTTCGCTCTCTGCCACGGTGCCAAGATGTTCCTGCTGCCAGTACTCGCTTGTCCCCCGCTCTTCGTTCTCTGCCTTGGTGCTGAGCTGCTCCTGCTGCCGGGACTTTTCCTGCACTTCTACTGCACCATCAACACCAACAGCATGAGCGCTCCTGTCCCAGTGGAGGTACAGTGCCATCCCAGGGAGGGGGGCAGCCCTGAGTGCCAGGGCAGGCTGCAGCCCTGTGGGGATGGATGCTGGGGACAGGGACCCCAAGTGACATTGTGCTGTCTCATGCAGACTGCCAGAGACACCATTGAGGATATGGAGGTGGATGAGCAGGATGACACCGAGCCCATGGAAGTGGACGAATATGATGAGACTGAGCCCATGGAAGTGGATGAGCAGGATGACACCGAGCCCATGGAAGTAGATGAATATGATGAGACAGAGCCCATGGACGTCGATGAGAAGGACAAGGAAGAGCCCGTGATCCTGGCATGAGGATGGAGCCCCAGGAGCAGGACAACCTGATGCTCCCCTGCCCTGCCCACAGGCAGTGCCCAGCCTGGGGCGGGGCTGGCTGGCTCTCCTCAGGGACATGGTACTCAAGGAAGTCCTGCTCTGCTGCTTCCTTCCTTCCTTCCTTCCTTCCTTCCTTCCTTCCTTCCTTCCTTCCTTCCTTCCTTCCTTCCTTCCTTCCTTCCTTCCTTCCTTCCTTCCTTCCTTCCTTCCTTCCTTCCTTCCTTCCTTCCTTCCTTCCTTCCTTCCTTCCTTCCTTCCTTCCTTCCTTCCTTCCTCCCTTCCTCCCTCCCTCCCTCCCTCCCTCCCTCCCTTCCTTCCTTCCTTCCTTCCTTCCTTCCTTCCTTCCTTCCTTCCTTCCTTCCTTCCTTCCTTCCTTCCTTCCTTCTTTCCTTCCTTCCTTCCTTCCTTCCTTCCTTCCTTCCTTCCTCCCTTCCTTCCTTCCTTCCTTCATCCCTTCCTTCCTTCCCTCCTTCCTTCCTTCCTTCCTTCCTTCCTCCCTTCCTTCCTTCCTTCCTTCCTTCCTTCCTTCCTTCCTTCCTTCCTTCCTTCCTTCCTTCCTTCCTTCCTTCCTTTCTTCCTTCCTTCCTTCCTTCCTTCCTTCCTTCCTTCCTTCCTTCCTTCCTTCCTTCCTTCCTTCCTTCCCTCCCTCCCTCCCACCCAGACTGACAGGGATAATGGGCATCGATAGGGCCCCGCTGTAAATATGTTCAGCATGTGTGAGGCTTTTTTTATAGGAACAATTTCAAGATTGTTAGCCTAAAGTTCCCAGAATGTTAATCTATAGCTTCTAGATTTTTACAGTATAAGTCCCAGATTGTTAACAGTATAGTCTTCCTTGTAAATATGTTCTATAGACTGTTGTTGTTGTTGTTAGAAGTAAATATGTTCTTCAAATGTTTGGCTGAACTTTGTTCAATAAATACTATTTCTTATTAAAACCTCGCCTCTCTTTGCAATTCCTTTGGGCAACCTTTGCACAGTGCTGGTTTCCACTTGCTCATGGTTCCTGGGGCTGCAGGTCCCTGGGGGTGCTGGCACAGCCAGCCCTGGCTGGGGGTCCCTGTGCAGGGGGGTCCCACTGAGCCAGCACTGCTCTTCCTGGGGCACAGCAGTGTCCCCGAGGGCAAAGCTGTCACCAGCAGAGAGGGAGCTCTGACAGCAGCAGGCCCTGCAGCAACGCCGCTGTGGGAATCGAGCTGACTGACATCCAAAGCCAGACCAGTGTTTTTGATGCGTTTCCCCCTGGCCCCAGACCTTGGAGGGCATTTGTTTAAGTTTATAACAGTTCCTAGGAAAGTTGTCAAAGGTTTTAAAACTGTTCCTGGTCAAGCTTTATAACCCTCATTTCCCATTGATTGCCTCTATTCCCAGTTATGTCATCCCTTTTCTCTTCCCAGTCCTGGAAAGTTCTTGTATCCTTGTACCCCCATTGGTTTATGTTCACCGCATTGTTCCACCCATCCTACCTTACTGGTTACTGCCCCATATTACTCCTCCCTTGCTCCACTTTTCCCTTTACCCATTGGATTATCATCCTGGACCCACCTCTCATCATCCCTTATAAATACCCTGGATTTTCCCTCAGCCTTGTCTTCTACCCTTTGCTCTTATAGTGTGTGCACGTGTTTTGGGCCTTGTCCCGCATTTTCTTTTATGATTATTAAAGTCTTTAGTTGCAGAGTTGTGGTGTGGACCCGTTCCTCATTTCGCTACCTTAGCCCTGATATCAGGGGAACTTTAGAGGTTGGTCGGGGAGACTGCCCTCGAGTCTCGCGCCTTAAGTATTGTAAAACAAAAACCCCGACAGGTGGCCCCTGAACAGGGACCCTGATATTCAGGGCACCTTGTTGCAGAGGTAGGACTGTGTCCCCGGGAGTGTGGCTGCGCCGGGGCCCGGCGGAGTTGTCGGCGCAGAGGGACCTCGTCTGGACACCCGGGGAGCCAGCGAGGGACGTCAACAGAAGCACCTGCAGAATACAGGTGTGTTTGGGGACACCCGACATAATATAGCCCTCTTCGCTGCCCTGTTTTAAAATACGGGTCCTAGTCTTGGCTAGGGGCGTCTCGGCAGCTAGATCCCCTAAGGAGGATTCGAAGGAAGATGGTTGGACAAATGTCAAGCGTAGAGAAGAACGTATATGGACGTTTTAAGTTAATTCTTTTAAGTACCACTAAGGACTTTTCAAAAAAAGAACTGAAAAAATTTGTAAAGTGGGTTTGTAAAAACTTCCCCAACACCCCGAGTGAAGAAATGATGAATACTGCCTTTTGGGACTCGGTGGGGAACAAAATTTATCACTTGTCTGGAAAATGGGACCCCGAGGCACCCTGCATGCTCCCTCTTTTCCACCTTATCCTGGAAACCCTGCACCAATCCCAGCTTCGATTACCCAGCTCGTCGGTTCCTCCTAACCCTTCTCCAAAGCAGCCTGTTCTCTCCCTGTCTCCTGTGACTGACCCTCCAGCTGAGATCCCCGATGGCAGCGCGCGGGCCGTCGTGGATCTCCCCCCTTCCATCCCTCTGGTGTCCTCATGTGTTCGTCCCGCTCACCCTCCTAACGACAGCTCTTGCCCCATCGGCTGCCCTGCCACAAACGGGGGCCATTTTGGAATTACCACTAACACCTTCTGTCAAAGTCTGCGTTCCTCGGCTATTCCCGCCTCTAGCTCTGCCTTCCAGCCCGCCCTCGCTCCCTCACGGCCCGCCCACCACCCTCAGGGGCCGCCCACTCCTGCCCCTGCCGGAACTGGCGCTGAGTGCTCCTCCTCCCGGAAGGAGACCGGAACTGCCCTTCAGGCACTTCCGGAAGAGCCTGCCTCCAAAATGGCTGCGCCCATAGCTGAAGCTTGCAAATCTTACCGGCACTTAACACTAATGTAAATGTTATTGCTCCACTTTGTTCATCTTCCTCCGGAGAGAACTCGAGCTCTAGTGACTCTGAGGAGTCTTCACCTTGCCCTCTAACCCCTAAAAACCCTTGGGAGAGGATCCGGAAAGCTGCTATAAAAGAAGGAAACTGGCAGATAGCAGCTAAGTTCAATGCATTCCCAGTGAGGTACCACAGGGGGAGGGGAGGTGCACCAAGATGGGAGCCTATGACATATGGGGAAGTAAAAGAACTGTGTCGGGCAGCCAAGGACCATGGGAGGGGATGCCCATATTTTAATAATCTTGTTCGGGCCACCTTCACAGCACATGTACTGACCCCCCATGACTTAAAATATATAATGACTATGTTGTTGTCTCCCCCTGAGTATACCTTGTGGGAAGGGGGATGGAAACGCATGCTCCAAGGATTCCTGACTGACTGCGTGAACGATCCAGCCAGAGCAGCATTAACAATGGACCACCTAGCCGGGGAAGGACAATTTACCCAACCTGAGGAGCAAGCTGCAGCAGCCCCCAGGCAAGTACTTGATGAAATTAAAACTCTTGCTAGGAAGGCACTAGTCCACGTGCCAGATGGCAGCACACCTAACTTGGAGTACACTAATATTAAGCAAGAGCCCGGAGAAACATACATGAAATTTATTGACAGGTTAAAATAAGCATTGGAAAAACAGGTTCCTGATGACAAAACCAGGAATACATTGTTAGAGACATTGGCGGTAGCTAATGCCGACTCTGAATGTCGGAAGGTACTGCGCGCTCTGCCACGAGAACCCCCACCGATGCTCCTCCAGATGATCGAGGCATGTAACCGTCTCGGGACGGTGGAGCATGTGGCAGCAGTACAAGCCCAGGCCATCGGACAGGGAGTTGCAAGAGCACTGGTTGCTGCACATTTTCCTTTGAAGTCGCCCCAAACGCAGTGCCAGTCTACATGTTTTCAGTGTGGCCAGCAAGGACACTTGCGAAAAGACTGTCCACAAAGGAAAGGGAGGTACCCAGTTGTTAGTAAAAATCAACCTCAGGCTAAACAGTTTTCCTTTAAAAGTAATTTTCCTAGGCAGCCGTCAAAAAACTTCCATCAGAGCGCAAGTCGGCCTTGCGCTATGACAAGAAACCCACAAGCCGAAGATACTGATGGCTGCGGAGAATCAGAACATTCTAACCACCACTACAGGCCCTGTGGCTCCGAACTCCAGCAGCTCATCTCAGGACTACCAGCAACAATTCCACCAGGTGCCCGGCTGGAGTTGGTGAGTGCTAAACCTGTAGTGCTGACTGACTGTTCCACACATTCAGTTTCAACAGGACAACTTGGGCTTGAAGATCGGCCCCACCAAGTGTTAATTTTAGGCAATTGTAGATCAAAGACTGAGGGCTTTTTTGTCCTTCCTTCCGTATTGTCTGTTACATCTTCCCAGGAAATGACTGTTTTAGCCCTAAGCCCTGACCCTCCTTGCTTTATTCCCGAAGGACTGCCTATAGCCCAAGCGATTATGTTGCCAGATGAAACGGAGGAAGAGGATTCAGAATCCTTTGTCATGTGGACCCAGGTTATAAGTAAGGACAGGCCTAAAATAACCTGTATCCTAGAGGCTAATGGACAGAAGGTAACTCTTAAGGGAACTGTTGACACTGGATCGGACGTTACTGTAATTTCTACCTCAAGATGGCCCTCAGGGTGGGCACTTACACCAGCTTCTGGAGTCCTTATGGGGATTGGAGGGGAAAGCACTGGTCTGAAAAGCATGAATTTGATCAAGATAGAGGGACCTAAGGGTCGTGTTGCCACCACCAGACCCTTCATAGTGAAAACACGAACGCCTGTCGTCCTGTGGGGAAGGGATATTTTGACTGAATGGGGAGCGCGTTTGGAAGTGGATTTTTAATTGGGGTCATTGAAGAGCGTGGCACCTTGAAAATAACTTGGAAAGATAATACCCCTATCTGGGTAGATCAATGGCCCCTACATGAGAAAAAACTAGCCGCGCTGCAATCCCTGATATCAGAACAACTTCAAAAAGGACACATAACATTCACCACCAGCCCCTGGAACACCCCCATTTTTGTCATCCAAAAACCACGCAGTGACAAATGGCGACTCCTCCATGATCTCCGGAAAATAAATGAGGTCATAGAGGACATGGGTGCACTTCAACCAGGTCTTCCTTCTCCGGCTGTGATCCCTAAAGACTGGTACCTAACAATTATTGACCTTAAAGACTGTTTCTTTGACATTCCATTACACCCTGATGATGCTCCATGTTTTGCCTTTTCCATCCCATCAATCAACAGGGAAGCACCCCTTCAGCGATTCCATTGGGTGGTCTTACCTCAAGGAATGAAAAACAGTCCAACAATATGTCAGTGGTTTGTGGCTAAGATACTAACCCCTGTTTGTAAAGTTCATCCACAGGTGTTGATACTTCACTATATGGATGATATCCTGTTAGCTGCCAAAGATACTGTCACACTGGACACTGCAGTGAAGGATACCATCTCAGCAGTCCAAAAAGCTGGATTAACTGTTTCAGAAGAAAAGGTGCAGCAAATGCAGCCTTGGATGTATTTGGGTTATAAAATTTCGTCACGAACTATAAAGCCACAACTGCTCCAGCTGGAAGAGAACCCACAAACATTACATGACATGCAGAGGTTGCTTGGTGCTATCACTTGGGTGAGACCCTTATTGGGGATTACAAATCAAGACTTGCAGCCATTATTTGACCTCCTGAAGGGAGATTCGGCCCCAAACTCCCCGAGACACTTGACAGAGGAAGCAAGACACGCCTTGAATAAAGTGTCTTTTGCAATACAAACCCGGCAAGCACACCGGATGGACCCTATGTTGCCTTTCCTATTAGTGGTTCTGGGGAGGGGTCCTCAACTTCATGCCTGAATTTTTCGGTGGGATCTTGAGTTACCTGGTCCTTTGTTGATTTTAGAATGGATTTTCCTTTCCCACCAACCCAAAAAGACCATCACTACAAAGCCAGAAATAAGAGCTCAGTTAATTATTAAGGCTAGAAGACGTTTGCTATCTTTCTCTGGGAGAGACTTTTCGATTATATTTCTGCCTTTGACTTCTTCCTATTTAGATTGGCTCCTGCAACAATCTGAACACCTTGAAATTGCTCTAATAAATTTCCCTGGACAACTTTCTATCCATTGCCCTAAGCATAGACTTCTAAGTTCTGATTTCAATTTATTTCCTAAACCCTTAAGGAGTGATAAGCCCCTCAAAGCCCTCACTTTGTTTACAGACGGGTCAGGAAAATCTCATAAATCTGTAATTACATGGGAAAACCCTATGACAGGTGAGTGGCTGTCAGATACTGAAATTGTTGAAGGCTCACCACAGATTGTTGAATTGGCGGCAGTGGTAAGGGCATTTTGCAAATTCACCGGCCCCGTTAATATTGTTACTGACTCAGCATATGTTGCAGGGATCGTGGAAAGGGCGGAAAATTCGTTGCTGAAGGACATTGCAAATGAACGGTTATACTCTTTACTGAAAAATAGAGTTTTTCTTCTTTCCCAAAGGCAGCACCCTTACTTCATTATGCATATCCGTTCCCACACTACCCTTCCTGGACCCTTGACACAAGGTAACAATCGAGCTGACACACTTGCCATGACAGCACAAGTAACATTACCTAACATACCTGAGCAGGCAAAGCTTAGCCATGCATTCTTCCATCAAAATGCTCCAGCTTTGCATAGAATGTTTGATATTACCAAGGACCAAGCCAAGGCCATTGTAAACACATGCCCTAGTTGCCAAAAACTTTCCCTACCAGCTATTGGAGCAGCAGTCAACCCTAGGGGACTCCATAGTTTACAACTGTGGCAAGCAGATATAACACACTACCCTTCATTTGGTCGTTTCAAATACATCCATCTTTCTATAGATACCTTTTCAGGTGCTATCTTTGCCTCCGCTCACACCAAAGAAACAGCAGCAGATGCTATGAAACGTTTTCTCCAAGCATTTGCAATGCTAGGTATCCCCCAGGAAATAAGAACTGATAATGGTCCAGCTTATATTTCACACAAAAATAAAACAATTTTTCAATCAGTGGGGAGTCATCCACACCACTGGCATCCCTCACTCCCCCACGGGTCAGTCAATAGTTGAAAGAGCCCATGGTTCCCTTAAAAATCTTTTAGATAAACAAAAAGGGGGAATAGAGATCTTATCAAACA
Organism: Cinclus cinclus; assembly: GCF_963662255.1. NCBI lineage: Eukaryota > Metazoa > Chordata > Aves > Passeriformes > Cinclidae > Cinclus > Cinclus cinclus. Next base: position 4,553,413 of record NC_085059.1, read on the forward strand.
CAGAAAGGTTAAGTAAAGCATTATATGTCTTTAATTTTTTGAACAATTCGTTTATGGAACCAAACCCTCCAATTATCTGTCATTTTTCGAATACAACACAGGCTCAACTGAAAGAAAGACCACCAGTCTTGGTAAAAGATGCTGAAACAAATCAAATCTTAGGAGGACCATTCCAACTAATAACTTGGGGGAAGGGATATGCTTGTGTCTCCACAGATAGGGCACCTCGGTGGATGCCAGCCAAGAACATCAAACCTTACCTACAGCCTTTAAAAGAAGACCTACCAGAGAGTCCCAGTAGTCCAACTCCTAACAACAAGCCTGCAACTACTACTCCTTATGACTGACTATTTCACAGCTCCTCATCGCAAGTCATCGTTGGGACCGTGACCTCTGAAAGACTCTCAATCATTGCACTTGTTCTCTTTAATGTCCTACACTTTGCCAGCAGAAGAATTGTTCAACAGCCAAAACAGAACATTTGGATTACCCTGGCCAACATAACGCACCAAGAGACGTTAGGTCTATCTGTTGCCACCCCCAAACAACCCCTTTTCAACATGCCTGGTAGGTCTACCAGCAGACGAATGCCCAGTAAATAAAAAGACCATCAATGCCATGCGAGGTAACAGTCCCAAAAGTAAGTTAAAATACAACCCTGTAGACTTTTGGAACTCATGGGCTCTTGATCTTCCACATGCGCCATTAGAGCCTCAAGAACTGGAACTATTTGGCTCAGTTAAAATGGACTACTGCATCACCTTTCGCTATAAAAAGAGAGTTCAGCTGATAAGGGCTAACGGAGGTAAGCCCCAAATCGT
>NC_085059.1:4559233-4578233 GCF_963662255.1 Cinclus cinclus
AAAAGTGGGTTCAGGCACTCTGGCAGTGCCTGCTGCACAGCTGAGGCTGTGGGGACACAGCACTGGCTCAGGCCAGCCCTCAGCCCCTCACAGCTCATGCCAAGGGCCCAGCTCACAAAGCAGTTTCACACCACTTGCTGCAGCTATTTCAAAGGCCTAAATGTCATTCACAGGAGCCATTTAGTTGCCAACTCAGTGTCCGTGTCCTGGCAGGAGAAGCCACCAAGGGGCCTCTGCATGTGCACTCAGGGCACTTCCACTGCCATCCCAAAGGGATCGCAAAGGACAGGGCTCTTCTTTCAGCACTGCTGAGCTCCTCACGCAGCATTGAAGTCTCAGGAAGAGACAAGAATTGAGTGCACCAGGGAAGCTGGCCTCCAAGAAAAGGCATCAATCCCACGGCCCACCCAAGCCAACGGCCTGCATGTCTGTACCTTCTCCTCCTTCTCTCTTCTCTGCTGTCACTTTGCCCCTTCTCTCTGTCCGGGAGCTTGGCCTCTCAGACAAATAAAAGATGTGCATCCTCACCTAGGCACGGCATAGATGTCTTACAGAATTGTCCCTTCTTCCCCGACAGCTGCAAATCCTACAGCTGCCAGACCTCATCCCTTGCTCCTAGAAAGGGAGAGAAGACTTTCCATTCTAATCCATTGCCCAGCCCTAAGTCAACGACACAGTCAGTAGAAATAGCTGTGAAATCCCCGGCAGGAACCTGCCAGAAGAGCTACAGCTGTGGAGGGGGAAGCAGCAAACTCCCACCCCCAACACTGCTTTGGACTCCTTACCAGCTAAAACAGATCCCACTCCTGTGACTTTTTCCATTTTTTGTTAACCACAACTACCATCAATTTAAATCCATTGAAAACAAGATCACAGGAGGGGTTGCGTGGAAAGGAACCTTCAATCCCACCCAGTGCAAGCTTTGCCATGGCAGGGACACCTGCCACTGTCCCACGCTGCTCCAGCCTGGCCTTGGGCACTGCCAGGGATCCAGGGGCAGCCACAGCTGCTCTGGGCACCCTGTGCCAGCCCTGCCCATCCTGCCAGGGAACACTTCCTGACCCATATCCCATCTGAAGCCGCTCCCAGTGCCAACAGGTGTCACTGCATGGCCTTGGGATGATGGATCAAGAGAAAGCCCCAAGCTTTGAGCAGAGCTCCCAGTGCCTGTGCTGGGGACATGCCACCCACCTGTCCCTCAAGCACTCAGCTGCCTCGCAGCCAGATGGAGTGTCCAACGGGTAAAGTACTCCCAGAGGATCAAACCCTGGTCACTGCACCAATGACAAGGTCTTTATTGGGAAAAGAAATGTCGAAGCACAGCGACATTTCTTTTCCAAGCAGGAGACGCTGATCCTGTGCCGGCAGCGCAGGGATGCTGTTATTGCTGGTCCTCATTTCATGCCTTTATCAGCTGCAGGGCCACCAGGACAGGCTGTGGTCTCCCAGGGCAGCTCTGAGTGACACTGCTGTCCCCACCAGCTGTCCCCAGCCCTGGGTGCTGCCACGTGCCCCAGCCTCTGCAGCCCAAAGCACCTGGAGATCCCCCCGAGCATCAGCGATCAGGGCCGCTGCAATCAGCCTGCTGACCCAAAACCTCAAGTGCTGCCACAAGAAAAGCAGCTGATTCATTGATACCTCGAAATTTCATGTCTCAATGCAAGGACAGGAAGCACCCCTATGCCACCAAATCGTTGCTAAGGGCTTGCAAGCCTCAACGCGGAGATTTCAGCGTTGGACACGCAGTCAGGGCAAGGGTAAATCCACACAGAAATGACACAGAAATTCCAAAACACACATCATGTTGGTCTTGACGCCTTTCTTGTTGGCTCAAGGGCTGTTTCCGTGGGCCACGCTTGCACAGAAAGAAAGAAAGGAAGTGCAGCTGCTGAGGAACATCTCCATGCCCTCAGCAGGTTTTGGTGCCTTTGCTGCAGGGCCGCTCCTGTCAGAGCCCCCTCTCTGCTGCTGACACCTTTGCTCTTGGGGACACCAGCCCAGGAACACCAGCAGGGCCCAGGGTTGGCTCAGGGGGACCCCCCTGTGCACAGGGACTCCCAGCCCCGTGGCTGTGCCAGCACCCCCAGAAACACCAAGATCTGGCAGCACTTTGCTCCGCTGCTCTTTCCGCACACGGAACCATCTCCTTCCTTTGCCATCCCAGGAAAATTCAACCTCTACCTCAGCCAAAGATCATTTCCCACACAGAGCTGATCAGAAATGTTCTTCTGCACTTCCTCCACCAAAACCACCCCCGCATGCCCACAAGACATTCCAGGGCCATCGGGAAACCCTCCACAAACACTGCGCAGGCACCCAGGACCACGGGCTTTCCATCTCTGCCATTCAGGCTCCCTGCGCTGCTCCTGGTCATTTTCTCCTCCTCTCTCCATAACTTTGGGAACCACAGAGCTCCCAGGCTTTGCCAATTCCCAAGGCCACTGCCATCCTTGACTTCTTGGACACCCCCAGGGCTGTGGACAGACACCCCTGTGTTTTCCCGCAGAAGATGTTAAGAGCCAACAGGAAGCCACAAAGTTACTGAGGCTGCTAGATCACCTCCCCAAAAGAAAAAGCTGAAAAAGCTGTGGCTGCTGAGGAAGGGGAGGTGAAGCTTGTGTGGCAAGCTCAGAGCATATTCACAGTGAATGAAAGGTGGAAGAGGGAGGGTGACTCTTCCTCAGGAAGTCTACTGATGGGACAAGGGGGAATGGGATCAAACGGAAAGAGAGTTGGAAGAGATTTGATGCTGGAAAGAAGTTCTTTAATCTGAGGCTGCTTGTCCCTGACACAGGGAGCTGTGCACATGTGGGTGCCCCATCCCCAGCAACATCCAAGGCCACATTGGACAGGGTTGAAGTGCTGGGAGCTTGCTCAGGTTGGAACCAGATGATTTTTAGGGTCTCTTCCAAGCCAAACCACTCAAGGATTGGATGGTTCTATGGCGTCCATCTCCAAGAGAGGAGTGGCCCTGAAGCTTCTGTGACATCACAGGGCCCAGAGTGCTCCAGGTGGAAGGTCCAGGGCCTGGAGACCAGCACAACAGACAGTTCACCTGCTGCCAGCACTCAGTTCTCCCCCACTCTTCTCTCTCTGCCACGGTGCCAAGATGTTCCTGCTGCCAGTACTCGCTTGTCCCCCGCTCTTCGTTCTCTGCCTTGGTGCTGAGCTGCTCCTGCTGCCGGGACTTTTCCTGCACTTCTACTGCACCATCAACACCAACAGCATGAGCGCTCCTGTCCCAGTGGAGGTACAGTGCCATCCCAGGGAGGGGGGCAGCCCTGAGTGCCAGGGCAGGCTGCAGCCCTGTGGGGATGGATGCTGGGGACAGGGACCCCAAGTGACATTGTGCTGCCTCATGCAGACTGCCAGAGACACCGTTGAGGATATGGAGGTGGATGAGCAGGATGACACCGAGCCCATGGAAGTGGACGAATATGATGAGACTGAGCCCATGGAAGTGGATGAGCAGGATGACACCGAGCCCATGGAAGTGGACGAATATGATGAGACTGAGCCCATGGAAGTGGATGAGCAGGATGACACCGAGCCCATGGAAGTGGATGAATATGATGAGACTGAGCCCATGGACGTCGATGAGAAGGACAAGGAAGAGCCCGTGATCCTGGCATGAGGATGGAGCCCCAGGAGCAGGAAAACCTGATGCTCCCCTGCCCTGCCCACAGGCAGTGCCCAGCCTGGGGCGGGGCTGGCTGGCTCTCCTCAGGGACATGGTGCTCAAGGAAGTCCTGCTCTGCTGCTTCCTTCCTTCCTTCCTTCCTTCCTTCCTTCCTTCCTTCCTTCCTTCCTTCCTTCCTTCCTTCCTTCCTTCCTTCCTTCCTTCCTTCCTTCCTTCCTTCCTTCCTTCCTTCCTTCCTTCCTCCCTTCCTTCCTTCCTCCCTCCCTTCCTACCTCCCTCACTCCCTTCCTTCCTCCCTTCCTTCCTTCCTTCCTTCCTTCCTTCCTTCCTTTCTTCCTTCCTTCCTTCCTCCCTCCCTTCCTTCCTTCCTTCATTCCTTCCTTCCTTCCTCCCTCCCTTCCTCCCTCCCTCCCTTCCTCCCTCCCTCCCTTCCTTCCTTCCTTCCTTCCTTCCTTCCTTCCTTCCTTCCTTCCTTCCTCCCTCCCTTCCTTCCTTCCTTCCTTCCTTCCTTCCTTCCTTCCTTCCTTCCTTCCTTCCTTCCTTCCTTCCTTCCTTCCTTCCTTCCTTCCTTCCTTCCTTCCTTCCTTCCTTCTTTCCTTCCTTCTTTCCTTCCTTCCTTCTTTCCTTCCTTCCTTCCTTCCTTCCTTCCTTCCTTCCTTCCTTCCTTCCTTCCTTCCTTCCTTCCTTCCTTCCTCCCTTCCTGCCTTCCTCCCTCCCTTCCTTCCTCCCGCCCTTCCTTCCTCCCTCCCTCCCTTCCCCCCTCCCTCCCTTCCTTCTTACCTTCCTTCCTTCCTTCCTTCCTTCCTTCCTTACTTCCTTCCTTCCTCCCTCCCTTCCTTCCTCCCTCCCTTCCTTCCTCCCTCCCTCCCTTCCTCCCTCCCTCCCTTCCTTCCTTCCTTCCTTCCTTCCTTCCTTCCTTCCTTCCTTCCTTCCTCCCTTCCTTCCTTCCTTCCTTCCTTCTTTCCTTCCTTCCTTCCTTCCTTCCTTCCCTCCCTCCCAGACTGACAGGGATAATGGGCATCTATAGGGCCCCGCTGTAAATATGTTCAGCATGTTCAAGGCTTTTTTTAAAGGAACAATTTCAACATTGTTAGCCTAAAGTTCCCACAATGTTAATCTATAGCTCCTAGATTTTTACTGTGTAGGTCCCAGATTGTTACCAGTATAGTCTTCCTTGTAAATATGTTCTAGAGATTGTTGTTGTTAGAAGGAAACATGTTCTTCAAATGTTTGGCTGAACTTTGTTCAATAAATACTATTTCTTATTAAAACCTCGCCTCTCTTTGCAATTCCTTTGGGCAACCTTTGCACAGTGCTGGTTTCCACTTGCTCATGGTTCCTGGGGCTGCAGGTCCCTGGGAGTGCTGGCACAGCCAGCCCTGGCTGAGGGTCCCTGTGCAGGGGGGTCCCACTGAGCCAGCACTGCTGTTCCTGGGGCACAGCAGTGTCCCCAAGGGCAAAGCTCTCACCAGCAGAGAGGGAGCTCTGACAGCAGCAGGCCCTGCAGCAACGCCATCAAAGCAAAGGAAACCTCCTGACACCCTTCCTGCTGCGGCCACAGGGACTCCTGGGCAGGAGCCGGCATCAGGCACAGGGATGCAACATCCACCTCCATGCTCTGAAGGTCACGACAGCCTTGGCAAGTCTGGGACCTGCACCCGGGCTGCTGCAGGGGCTGATGTTTAAGGCTTGCAGCCTCCAAAGCCTCTGGGCTTTGCTTCCCCCGCTGCCTTCCATTGCCCTGTGCCCAGGATCCTCACCCTGCCCGTGTTCCTGCTGCTGCCAGCAGCCCCCAGAGCCCCTCACTCCCTGAGCATCCCCATCACAGGGGGCACTGGCAAATCCCACACGCTTCACAAAGCAAACTCCCCCACAGTAACCAAACCACTCTTTGGTCAGAGGGTGCCAAGGGGAAGCTCAGCACCAGCTGCTGTTTAAAGCATGCTTTCAAAAGTGGGTTCAGGCACTCTGGCAGTGCCTGCTGCGCAGCTGAGGCTGTGGGGACACAGCACTGGCTCAGGCCAGCCCTCAGCCCCTCACAGCTCATGCCAAGGGCCCAGCTCACAAAGCAGTTTCACACCACTTGCTGCAGCTATTTCAAAGGCCTAAATGTCATTGGCAGGAGCCATTTAGTTGCCAACTCAGTGTCCGTGTCCTGGCAGGAGAAGCCACCAAGGGGCCTCTGCATGTGCACTCAGGGCACTTCCACTGCCATCCCAAAGGGATCGCAAAGGACAGGGCTCTTCTTTCAGCACTGCTGAGCTCCTCACGCAGCATTGAAGTCTCAGGAAGAGACAAGAATTGAGTGCACCAGGGAAGCTGGCCTCCAAGAAAAGGCATCAATCCCACGGCCCACCCAAGCCAACGGCCTGCATGTCTGTACCTTCTCCTCCTTCTCTCTTCTCTGCTGTCACTTTGCCCCTTCTCTCTGTCCGGGAGCTTGGCCTCTCAGACAAATAAAAGATGTGCATCCACACCTAGGCACGGCATAGATGTCTTACACAACTGTCCCTTCTTCCCCGACAGCTGCAAATCCTACAGCTGCCAGACCTCATCCCTTGCTCCTAGAAAGGGAGACAAGACTTTCCATTCTAATCCATTGCCCAGCCCTAAGTCAACGACACAGTCAGTAGAAATAGCTGTGAAATCCCCGGCAGGAACCTGCCAGAAGAGCTACAGCTGTGGAGGGGGAAGAAGCAAACTCCCACGCCCAACACTGCTTTGGACTCCTTACCAGCTAAAACAGATCCCACTCCTGGGATTTTTTTCCATTTTTTATTAACCACAACTACCATCAATTTAAATCCATTGAAAACAAGATCACAGGAGGGGTTGCGTGGAAAGGAACCTTCAATCCCACCCAGTGCAAGCTTTGCCATGGCAGGGACACCTGCCACTGTCCCACGCTGCTCCAGCCTGGCCTTGGGCACTGCCAGGGATCCAGGGGCAGCCACAGCTGCTCTGGGCACCCTGTGCCAGCCCTGCCCATCCTGCCAGGGAACACTTCCTGACCCATATCCCATCTGCAGCTGCTCCCAGTGCCAACACGTGTCACTGCATGGCCTTGGGATGATGGATCAAGAGAAAGCCCCAAACTCTGAGCAGAGCTCCCAGTGCCGGTGCTGGGGACATGCCACCCACCTGCCCCTCAAGCACTCAGCTGCCTCGCAGCCAGATGGAGTGTCCAACGGGTAAAGTACTCCCAGAGGATCAAACCCTGGTCACTGCACCAATGACAAGGTCTTTATTGGGAAAAGAAATGTCGAAGCACAGCGACATTTCTTTTCCAAGCAGGAGACGCTGATCCTGTGCCGGCAGCGCAGGGATGCTGTTATTGCTGGTCCTCATTTCATCCCTTTATCAGCTGCAGGGCCACCAGGACAGGCTGTGGTCTCCCAGGGCAGCTCTGAGTGACACTGCTGTCCCCACCAGCTGTCCCCAGCCCTGGGTGCTGCCACGTGCCCCAGCCTCTGCAGCCCAAAGCACCTGGAGATCCCCCTGAGCATCAGCGATCAGGGCCGCTGCAATCAGCCTGCTGACCCAAAACCTCAAGTGCTGCCACAAGAAAAGCAGCTGATTCATTGATACCTCGAAATTTCATGTCTCAATGCAAGGACAGGAAGCACCCCTATGCCACCAAATCGTTGCTAAGGGCTTGCAAGCCTCAACGCGGAGATTTCAGCGTTGGACACGCAGTCAGGGCAAGGGTAAATCCACACAGAAATGACACAGAAATTCCAAAACACACATCATGTTGGTCTTGACGCCTTTCTTGTTGGCTCAAGGGCTGTTTCCGTGGGCCACGCTTGCACAGAAAGAAAGAAAGGAAGTGCAGCTGCTGAGGAACATCTCCATGCCCTCAGCAGGTTTTGGTGCCTTTGCTGCAGGGCCGCTCCTGTCAGAGCCCCCTCTCTGCTGCTGACACCTTTGCTCTTGGGGACACCAGCCCAGGAACACCAGCAGGGCCCAGGGTTGGCTCAGGGGGACCCCCCTGTGCACAGGGACTCCCAGCCCCGTGGCTGTGCCAGCACCCCCAGAAACACCAAGATCTGGCAGCACTTTGCTCCGCTGCTCTTTCCGCACACGGAACCATCTCCTTCCTTTGCCATCCCAGGAAAATTCAACCTCTACCTCAGCCAAAGATCATTTCCCACACAGAGCTGATCAGAAATGTTCTTCTGCACTTCCTCCACCAAAACCACCCCCGCATGCCCACAAGACATTCCAGGGCCATCGGGAAACCCTCCACAAACACTGCGCAGGCACCCAGGACCACGGGCTTTCCATCTCTGCCATTCAGGCTCCCTGCGCTGCTCCTGGTCATTTTCTCCTCCTCTCTCCATAACTTTGGGAACCACAGAGCTCCCAGGCTTTGCCAATTCCCAAGGCCACTGCCATCCTTGACTTCTTGGACACCCCCAGGGCTGTGGACAGACACCCCTGTGTTTTCCCGCAGAAGATGTTAAGAGCCAACAGGAAGTCACAAAGTTACTGAGGCTGCTAGATAACCTCCCCAAAAGAAAAAGCTGAAAAAGCTGTGGCTGCTGAGGAAGGGGAGGTGAAGCTTGTGTGGCAAGCTCAGAGCACATTCACAGTGAATGAAAGGTGGAAGAGGGAGGGTGACTCTTCCTCAGGAAGTCTACTGATGGGACAAGGGGGAATGGGATCAAACGGAAAGAGAGTTGGAAGAGATTTGATGCTGGAAAGAAGTTCTTTAATGTGAGGCTGCTTGTCCCTGACACAAGGAGCTGTGCACATGTGGGTGCCCCATCCCCAGCAACATCCAAGGCCACATTGGACAGGGTTGAAGTGCTGGGAGCTTGCTCAGGTTGGAACCAGATGATTTTTAGGGTCTCTTCCAAGCCAAACCACTCAAGGATTGGATGGTTCTATGGCGTCCATCTCCAAGAGAGGAGTGGCCCTGAAGCTTCTGTGACATCACAGGGCCCAGAGTGCTCCAGGTGGAAGGTCCAGGGCCTGGAGACCAGCACAACAGACAGTTCACCTGCTGCCAGCACTCAGTTCTCCCCCACTCTTCTCTCTCTGCCACGGTGCCAAGATGTTCCTGCTGCCAGTACTCGCTTGTCCCCCGCTCTTCGTTCTCTGCCTTGGTGCTGAGCTGCTCCTGCTGCCGGGACTTTTCCTGCACTTCTACTGCACCATCAACACCAACAGCATGAGCGCTCCTGTCCCAGTGGAGGTACAGTGCCATCCCAGGGAGGGGGGCAGCCCTGACTGCCAGGGCAGGCTGCAGCCCTGTGGGGATGGATGCTGGGGACAGGGACCCCAAGTGACATTGTGCTGTCTCATGCAGACTGCCAGAGACACCATTGAGGATATGGAGGTGGATGAGCAGGATGACACCGAGCCCATGGAAGTGGACGAATATGATGAGACTGAGCCCATGGACGTGGATGAGCAGGATGACACCGAGCCCATGGAAGTAGATGAATATGATGAGACTGAGCCCATGGAAGTGGATGAGCAGGATGACACCGAGCCCATGGAAGTGGACGAATATGATGAGACTGAGCCCATGGAAGTGGATGAGCAGGATGACACCGAGCCCATGGAAGTGGACGAATATGATGAGACTGAGCCCATGGACGTGGATGAGCAGGATGACACCGAGCCCATGGAAGTGGACGAATATGATGAGACTGAGCCCATGGACGTGGATGAGCAGGATGACACCGAGCCCATGGAAGTAGATGAATATGATGAGACTGAGCCCATGGACGTCGATGAGAAGGACAAAGAAGAGCCCGTGATCCTGGCATGAGGATGGAGCCCCAGGAGCAGGACAACCTGATGCTCCCCTGCCCTGCCCACAGGCAGTGCCCAGCCTGGGGCGGGGCTGGCTGGCTCTCCTCAGGGACATGGTACTCAAGGAAGTCCTGCTCTGCTGCTTCCTTCCTTCCTTCCTTCCTTCCCTCCCAGACAGACAGGGATAATGGGCATCGATAGGGCCCCACTGTAAATATGTTCAGCATGTTCAAGGCTTTTTTTTATAGGAACAATTTGAAGATTGTTAGCCTAAAGGTCCCAGAATGTTAATCTATAGCTTCTAGATTTTTACAGTATAAGTCCCAGATTGTTAACAGTATAGTCTTCCTTGTAAATATGTTCTAGAGACTGTTGTTGTTGTTAGAAGTAAATATGTTCTTCAAATGTTTGGCTGAACTTTGTTCAATAAATACTATTTCTTATTAAAACCTCGCCTCTCTTTGCAATTCCTTTGGGCAACGTTTGCACAGTGCTGGTTTCCACTTGCTCATGGTTCCTGGGGCTGCAGGTCCCTGGGGGTGCTGGCACAGCCAGCCCTGGCTGGGAGTCCCTGTGCAGGGGGGTCCCACTGAGCCAGCACTGCTGTTCCTGGGGCACAGCAGTGTCCCCGAGGGCAAAGCTGTCACCAGCAGAGAGGGAGCTCTGACAGCAGCAGGCCCTGCAGCAACGCTACCAAAGCAAAGGAAACCTCCTGACACCCTTCCTGCTGCGGCCACAGGGACTCCTGGGCAGGAGCCAGCATCAGGCACAGGGATGCAACATCCACCTCCATGCTCTGAAGGTCTCAACAGCCTTGGCAAGTCTGGGACCTGCACCCGGGCTGCTGCAGGGGCTGATGTTTAAGGCTTGCAGCCTCCAAAGCCTCTGGGCTTTGCTTCCCCCGCTGCCTTCCATTGCCCTGTGCCCAGGATCCTCACCCTGCCCGTGTTCCTGCTGCTGCCAGCAGCCCCCAGAGCCCCTCACTCCCTGAGCATCCCCATCACAGGGAGCACTGGCAAATCCCACACGCTTTGCAAAGCAAACTCCCCCACAGTAACCAAACCACTCTTTGGTCAGAGGGTGCCAAGGGGAAGCTCAGCACCAGCTGCCGTTTAAAGCGTGCTTTCAAAAGTGGGTTCAGGCACTCTGGCAGTGCCTGCTGCGCAGCTGAGGCTGTGGGGACACAGCACTGGCTCAGGCCAGCCCTCAGCCCCTCACAGCTCATGCCAAGGGCCCAGCTCACAAAGCAGTTTCACACCACTTGCTGCAGCTATTTCAAAGGCCTAAATGTCATTGGCAGGAGCCATTTAGTTGCCAACTCAGTGTCCGTGTCCTGGCAGGAGAAGCCACCAAGGGGCCTCTGCATGTGCACTCAGGGCACTTCCACTGCCATCCCAAAGGGATCGCAAAGGACAGGGCTCTTCTTTCAGCACTGCTGAGCTCCTCACGCAGCATTGAAGTCTCAGGAAGAGACAAGAATTGAGTGCACCAGGGAAGCTGGCCTCCAAGAAAAGGCATCAATCCCACGGCCCACCCAAGCCAACGGCCTGCATGTCTGTACCTTCTCCTCCTTCTCTCTTCTCTGCTGTCACTTTGCCCCTTCTCTCTGTCCGGGAGCTTGGCCTCTCAGACAAATAAAAGATGTGCATCCTCACCTAGGCACGGCATAGATGTCTTACAGAATTGTCCCTTCTTCCCCGACAGCTGCAAATCCTACAGCTGCCAGACCTCATCCCTTGCTCCTAGAAAGGGAGAGAAGACTTTCCATTCTAATCCATTGCCCAGCCCTAAGTCAACGACACAGTCAGTAGAAATAGCTGTGAAATCCCCGGCAGGAACCTGCCAGAAGAGCTACAGCTGTGGAGGGGGAAGCAGCAAACTCCCACCCCCAACACTGCTTTGGACTCCTTACCAGCTAAAACAGATCCCACTCCTGTGACTTTTTCCATTTTTTGTTAACCACAACTACCATCAATTTAAATCCATTGAAAACAAGATCACAGGAGGGGTTGCGTGGAAAGGAACCTTCAATCCCACCCAGTGCAAGCTTTGCCATGGCAGGGACACCTGCCACTGTCCCACGCTGCTCCAGCCTGGCCTTGGGCACTGCCAGGGATCCAGGGGCAGCCACAGCTGCTCTGGGCACCCTGTGCCAGCCCTGCCCATCCTGCCAGGGAACACTTGCTGACCCATATCCCATCTGAAGCCGCTCCCAGTGCCAACAGGTGTCACTGCATGGCCTTGGGATGATGGATCAAGAGAAAGCCCCAAGCTTTGAGCAGAGCTCCCAGTGCCTGTGCTGGGGACATGCCACCCACCTGTCCCTCAAGCACTCAGCTGCCTCGCAGCCAGATGGAGTGTCCAACGGGTAAAGTACTCCCAGAGGATCAAACCCTGGTCACTGCACCAATGACAAGGTCTTTATTGGGAAAAGAAATGTCGAAGCACAGCGACATTTCTTTTCCAAGCAGGAGACGCTGATCCTGTGCCGGCAGCGCAGGGATGCTGTTATTGCTGGTCCTCATTTCATGCCTTTATCAGCTGCAGGGGCACCAGGACAGGCTGTGGTCTCCCAGGGCAGCTCTGAGTGACACTGCTGTCCCCACCAGCTGTCCCCAGCCCTGGGTGCTGCCACGTGCCCCAGCCTCTGCAGCCCAAAGCACCTGGAGATCCCCCCGAGCATCAGCGATCGGGGCCGCTGCAATCAGCCTGCTGACCCAAAACCTCAAGTGCTGCCACAAGAAAAGCAGCTGATTCATTGATACCTCGGAATTTCATGTCTCAATGCAAGGACAGGAAGCACCCCTATGCCACCAAATCGTTGCTAAGGGCTTGCAAGCCTCAACGCGGAGATTTCAGCGTTGGACACGCAGTCAGGGCAAGGGTAAATCCACACAGAAATGACTCAGAAATTCCAAAACACACATCATGTTGGTCTTGACGCCTTTCTTGTTGGCTCAAGGGCTGTTTCCGTGGGCCACGCTTGCACAGAAAGAAAGAAAGGAAGTGCAGCTGCTGAGGAACATCTCCATGCCCTCAGCAGGTTTTGGTGCCTTTGCTGCAGGGCCGCTCCTGTCAGAGCCCCCTCTCTGCTGCTGACACCTTTGCTCTTGGGGACACCAGCCCAGGAACACCAGCAGGGCCCAGGGTTGGGTCACGGGGGCCCCCCTGTGCACAGGGACTCCCAGCCCCGTGGCTGTGCCAGCACCCCCAGAAACACCAAGATCTGGCAGCACTTTGCTCCGCTGCTCTTTCCGCACACGGACCCATCTCCTTCCTTTGCCATCCCAGGAAAATTCAACCTCTACCTCAGCCAAAGATCATTTCCTACACATGCCTGATCAGAAATGTTCTTCTGCACTTCCTCCACCAAAACCACCCCCGCATGCCCACAAGACATTCCAGGGCCATCGGGAAACCCTCCACAAACACTGCGCAGGCACCCAGGACCACGGGCTTTCCATCTCTGCCATTCAGGCTCCCTGCGCTGCTCCTGGTCATTTTCTCCTCCTCTCTCCATAACTTTGGGAACCACAGAGCTCCCAGGCTTTGCCAATTCCCAAGGCCACTGCCATCCTTGACTTCTTGGACACCCCCAGGGCTGTGGACAGACACCCCTGTGTTTTCCGGCAGAAGATGTTAAGAGCCAACAGGAAGCCACAAAGTTACTGAGGCTGCTAGATCACCTCCCCAAAAGAAAAAGCTGAAAAAGCTGTGGCTGCTGAGGAAGGGGAGGTGAAGCTTGTGTGGCAAGCTCAGAGCATATTCACAGTGAATGAAAGGTGGAAGAGGGAGGGTGACTCTTCCTCAGGAAGTCTACTGATGGGACAAGGGGGAATGGGATCAAACGGAAAGAGAGTTGGAAGAGATTTGATGCTGGAAAGAAGTTCTTTAATCTGAGGCTGCTTGTCCCTGACACAGGGAGCTGTGCACATGTGGGTGCCCCATCCCCAGCAACATCCAAGGCCACATTGGACAGGGTTGAAGTGCTGGGAGCTTGCTCAGGTTGGAACCAGATGATTTTTAGGGTCTCTTCCAAGCCAAACCACTCAAGGATTGGATGGTTCTATGGCGTCCATCTCCAAGAGAGGAGTGGCCCTGAAGCTTCTGTGACATCACAGGGCCCAGAGTGCTCCAGGTGGAAGGTCCAGGGCCTGGAGACCAGCACAACAGACAGTTCACCTGCTGCCAGCACTCAGTTCTCCCCCACTCTTCTCTCTCTGCCACGGTGCCAAGATGTTCCTGCTGCCAGTACTCGCTTGTCCCCCGCTCTTCGTTCTCTGCCTTGGTGCTGAGCTGCTCCTGCTGCCGGGACTTTTCCTGCACTTCTACTGCACCATCAACACCAACAGCATGAGCGCTCCTGTCCCAGTGGAGGTACAGTGCCATCCCAGGGAGGGGGGCAGCCCTGACTGCCAGGGCAGGCTGCAGCCCTGTGGGGATGGATGCTGGGGAAAGGGACCCCAAGTGACATTGTGTTGCCTCATGCAGACTGCCAGAGACACCATTGAGGATATGGAGGTGGATGAGCAGGATGACACCGAGCCCATGGAAGTGGACGAATATGATGAGACTGAGCCCATGGAAGTGGATGAGCAGGATGACACCGAGCCCATGGAAGTAGATGAATATGATGAGACTGAGCCCATGGACGTCGATGAGAAGGACAAAGAAGAGCCCGTGATCCTGGCATGAGGATGGAGCCCCAGGAGCAGGACAACCTGATGCTCCCCTGCCCTGCCCACAGGCAGTGCCCAGCCTGGGGCGGGGCTGGCTGGCTCTCCTCAGGGACATGGTGCTCAAGGAAGTCCTGCTCTGCTGCTTCCTTCCTTCCTTCCTTCCTTCCTTCCCTCCCAGACTGACAGGGATAATGGGCATCGATAGGGCCCCACTGTAAATATGTTCAGCATGTTCGAGGCTTTTTTTTATAGGAACAATTTGAAGATTGTTAGCCTAAAGGTCCCAGAATGTTAATCTATAGCTTCTAGATTTTTACAGTATAAGTCCCAGATTGTTAACAGTATAGTCTTCCTTGTAAATATGTTCTAGAGACTGTTGTTGTTGTTGTTAGAAGTAAATATGTTCTTCAAATGTTTGGCTGAACTTTGTTCAATAAATACTATTTCTTATTAAAACCTCGCCTCTCTTTGCAATTCCTTTGGGCAACCTTTGCACAGTGCTGGTTTCCACTTGCTCATGGTTCCTGGGGCTGCAGGTCCCTGGGAGTGCTGGCACAGCCAGCCCTGCCTGAGGGTCCCTGTGCAGGGGGGTCCCACTGAGCCAGCACTGCTGTTCCTGGGGCACAGCAGTGTCCCCAAGGGCAAAGCTCTCACCAGCAGAGAGGGAGCTCTGACAGCAGCAGGCCCTGCAGCAACGCCACCAAAGCAAAGGAAACCTCCTGACACCCTTCCTGCTGCGGCCACAGGGACTCCTGGGCAGGAGCCAGCATCAGGCACAGGGATGCAACATCCACCTCCATGCTCTGAAGGTCTCAACAGCCTTGGCAAGTCTGGGACCTGCACCCGGGCTGCTGCAGGGGCTGATGTTTAAGGCTTGCAGCCTCCAAAGCCTCTGGGCTTTGCTTCCCCCGCTGCCTTCCATTGCCCTGTGCCCAGGATCCTCACCCTGCCCGTGTTCCTGCTGCTGCCAGCAGCCCCCAGAGCCCCTCACTCCCTGAGCATCCCCATCACACGGAGCACTGGCAAATCCCACACGCTTTGCAAAGCAAACTCCCCCACAGTAACCAAACCACTCTTTGGTCAGAGGGTGCCAAGGGGAAGCTCAGCACCAGCTGCTGTTTAAAGCATGCTTTCAAAAGTGGGTTCAGGCACTCTGGCAGTGCCTGCTGCGCAGCTGAGGCTGTGGGAACACAGCACTGGCTCAGGCCAGCCCTCAGCCCCTCACAGCTCATGCCAAGGGCCCAGCTCACAAAGCAGTTTCACACCACTTGCTGCAGCTATTTCAAAGGCCTAAATGTCATTGGCAGGAGCCATTTAGTTGCCAACTCAGTGTCCGTGTCCTGGCACGAGAAGCCACCAAGGGGCCTCTGCATGTGCACTCAGGGCACTTCCACTGCCATCCCAAAGGGATCGCAAAGGACAGGGCTCTTCTTTCAGCACTGCTGAGCTCCTCACGCAGCATTGAAGTCTCAGGAAGAGACAAGAATTGAGTGCACCAGGGAAGCTGGCCTCCAAGAAAACGCATCAATCCCACGGCCCACCCAAGCCAACGGCCTGCATGTCTGTACCTTCTCCTCCTTCTCTCTTCTCTGCTGTCACTTTGCCCCTTCTCTCTGTCCGGGAGCTTGGCCTCTCAGACAAATAAAAGATGTGCATCCACACCTAGGCACGGCATAGATGTCTTACACAACTGTCCCTTCTTCCCCGACAGCTGCAAATCCTACAGCTGCCAGACCTCATCCCTTGCTCCTAGAAAGGGAGACAAGACTTTCCATTCTAATCCATTGCCCAGCCCTAAGTCAACGACACAGTCAGTAGAAATAGCTGTGAAATCCCCGGCAGGAACCTGCCAGAAGAGCTACAGCTGTGGAGGGGGAAGAAGCAAACTCCCACCCCCACCACTGCTTTGGACTCCTTACCAGCTAAAACAGATCCCACTCCTGCGACTTTTTCCATTTTTTTGTTAACCACAACTACCATCAATTTAAATCCATTGAAAACAAGATCACAGGAGGGGTTGCGTGGAAAGGAACCTTCAATCCCACCCAGTGCAAGCTTTGCCATGGCAGGGACACCTGCCACTGTCCCACGCTGCTCCAGCCTGGCCTTGGGCACTGCCAGGGATCCAGGGGCAGCCACAGCTGCTCTGGGCACCCTGTGCCAGCCCTGCCCATCCTGCCAGGGAACACTTCCTGACCCATATCCCATCTGCAGCTGCTCCCAGTGCCAACACGTGTCACTGCATGGCCTTGGGATGATGGATCAAGAGAAAGCCCCAAGCTTTGAGCAGAGTTCCCAGTGCCTGTGCTGGGGACGTGCCACCCACCTGCCCCTCAAGCACTCAGCTGCCTCGCAGCCAGATGGAGTGTCCAACGGGTAAAGTACTCCCAGAGGATCAAACCCTGGTCACTGCACCAATGACAAGGTCTTTATTGGGAAAAGAAATGTCGAAGCACAGCGACATTTCTTTTCCAAGCAGGAGACGCTGATCCTGTGCCGGCAGCGCAGGGATGCTGTTATTGCTGGTCCTCATTTCATGCCTTTATCAGCTGCAGGGGCACCAGGACAGGCTGTGGTCTCCCAGGGCAGCTCTGAGTGACACTGCTGTCCCCACCAGCTGTCCCCAGCCCTGGGTGCTGCCACGTGCCCCAGCCTCTGCAGCCCAAAGCACCTGGAGATCCCCCCGAGCATCAGCGATCGGGGCCGCTGCAATCAGCCTGCTGACCCAAAACCTCAAGTGCTGCCACAAGAAAAGCAGCTGATTCATTGATACCTCGGAATTTCATGTCTCAATGCAAGGACAGGAAGCACCCCTATGCCACCAAATCATTGCTAAGGGCTTGCAAGCCTCAACGCGGAGATTTCAGCGTTGGACACGCAGTCAGGGCAAGGGTAAATCCACACAGAAATGACTCAGAAATTCCAAAACACACATCATGTTGGTCTTGACGCCTTTCTTGTTGGCTCAAGGGCTGTTTCCGTGGGCCACGCTTGCACAGAAAGAAAGGAAGTGCAGCTGCTGAGGAACATCTCCATGCCCTCAGCAGGTTTTGGTGCCTTTGCTGCAAGGCCGCTCCTGTCAGAGCCCCCTCTCTGCTGCTGACACCTTTGCTCTTGGGGACACCAGCCCAGGAACACCAGCAGGGCCCAGGGTTGACTCAGGGGGACCCCCCTGTGCACAGGGACTCCCAGCCCCGTGGCTGTGCCAGCACCCCCAGAAACACCAAGATCTGGCAGCACTTTGCTCCGCTGCTCTTTCCGCACACGGAACCATCTCCTTCCTTTGCCATCCCAGGAAAATTCAACCTCTACCTCAGCCAAAGATCATTTCCCACACAGGGCTGATCAGAAATGTTCTTCTGCACTTCCTCCACCAAAACCACCCCCGCATGCCCACAAGACATTCCAGGGCCATCGGGAAACCCTCCACAAACACTGCGCAGGCACCCAGGACCACGGGCTTTCCATCTCTGCCATTCAGGCTCCCTGCGCTGCTCCTGGTCATTTTCTCCTCCTCTCTCCATAACTTTGGGAACCACAGAGCTCCCAGGCTTTGGCAATTCCCAAGGCCACTGCCATCCTTGACTTCTTGGACACCCCCAGGGCTGTGGACAGACACCCCTGTGTTTTCCCGCAGAAGATGTTAAGAGCCAACAGGAAGCCACAAAGTTACTGAGGCTGCTAGATCACCTCCCCAAAAGAAAAAGCTGAAAAAGCTGTGGCTGCTGAGGAAGGGGAGGTGAAGCTTGTGTGGCAAGCTCAGAGCATATTCACAGTGAATGAAAGGTGGAAGAGGGAGGGTGACTCTTCCTCAGGAAGTCTACTGATGGGACAAGGGGGAATGGGATCAAACGGAAAGAGAGTTGGAAGAGATTTGATGCTGGAAAGAAGTTCTTTAATCTGAGGCTGCTTGTCCCTGACACAGGGAGCTGTGCACATGTGGGTGCCCCATCCCCAGCAACATCCAAGGCCACATTGGACAGGGTTGAAGTGCTGGGAGCTTGCTCAGGTTGGAACCAGATGATTTTTAGGGTCTCTTCCAAGCCAAACCACTCAAGGATTGGATGGTTCTATGGCGTCCATCTCCAAGAGAGGAGTGGCCCTGAAGCTTCTGTGACATCACAGGGCCCAGAGTGCTGCAGGTGGAAGGTCCAGTGCCTGGAGACCAGCACAACAGACAGTTCACCTGCTGCCAGCACTCAGTTCTCCCCCACTCTTCGCTCTCTGCCACGGTGCCAAGATGTTCCTGCTGCCAGTACTCGCTTGTCCCCCGCTCTTCGTTCTCTGCCTTGGTGCTGAGCTGCTCCTGCTGCCGGGACTTTTCCTGCACTTCTACTGGAGCATCAACACCAACAGCATGAGCGCTCCTGTCCCAGTGGAGGTACAGTGCCATCCCAGGGAGGGGGGCAGCCCTGAGTGCCAGGGCAGGCTGCAGCCCTGTGGGGATGGATGCTGGGGTCAGGGACCCCAAGTGACATTGTGCTGCCTCATGCAGACTGCCAGAGACACCATTGAGGATATGGAGGTGGATGAGCAGGATGACACCGAGCCCATGGAAGTGGATGAATATGATGAGACTGAGCCCATGGAAGTGGATGAGCAGGATGACACCGAGCCCATGGAAGTGGATGAATATGATGAGACTGAGCCCATGGAAGTGGATGAACAGGATGACACCGAGCCCATGGAAGTGGATGAATATGATGAGACTGAGCCCATGGACGTCGATGAGAAGGACAAGGAAGAGCCCGTGATCCTGGCATGAGGATGGAGCCCCAGGAGCAGGAAAACCTGATGCTCCCCTGCCCTGCCCACAGGCAGTGCCCAGCCTGGGGCGGGGCTGGCTGGCTCTCCTCAGGGACATGGTGCTCAAGGAAGTCCTGCTCTGCTGCTTCCTTCCTTCCTTCCTTCCTTC